>NC_141045.1:19362500-19637500 GCF_052040795.2 Danio rerio
GTAGGTATTAAGCAAGCCTGAAGGACTCAATTAGTTTGATCAGGTGTGTTTAATTAGGGTTGGAACTAAACTGTGCAGAGCTGCGGCCCTTTTGGAACTGAGTTTGACACCTGTGATTTAAATGAATTAATCTTGCACATCCCGGGTAATACATAACAGATTACAATTTGCATGTAATCTACCCAGCACTGATGTGTAAAAAAATTAGCAAATTTATGAAGATTTAACAAGTGCATTAAAAATGGACATTACTTTTCAGATATCCCCACATCTAATGGCGATATATTGGCTTCCTCTCCTGAGAACAGAGCGGGACCTTCTTCTGGACTCCGGTCAGTTTGGGGGGTGTTTCTTCTGGACTTAATCTGCATCATAAAAGCACAAATTAGAACTGGAAATGAAAACAGTGTTATTTTAAGAGTGGTATTTTATAATACGTACCTTCCAGACCAGCAAAACCACCACTGCGATTGCAAACGGGATGGTGAGGAGCCACATGAGATTACTCTCCAAAACTTTTGAAAGAAATGCCCCTGCAGATAAACAAGACTGGTTTTGTTAGTTTGCAAAGACACACTTGTTTAACAGTGGTTAAACAGACAGCAAGTTAACCTTTGAACCACAGAGATACTCCGAATAAATCAGTTGAGCACTAAACCTGCAGAGCTGAACCGTGTTTTTCACAAGAACATTAATGGAATTGCAAACTAATAAAATCAAACCTTTCCTCTTAAAAATTGTAACACACACACACACACACACACATATATATATATATATATATATATATATATAATATTTAATATGTTCCTCATGATTTTTATGTAACACTTAAAAGATACTTAGGGAATGAAGACACCAAGTGATGAAGTGTTTCAGATGTAATTTTGTCCTATTCTTCCTGCCAGCAAGTCTTGAGGTAGGCAACAGTATTGGATCTTCGTGTCACATTTTGTGCTTTTTGTCTCAATTGGAAACAGGTCAGAACTGCAGGCAGGCCAGTCCAAGTACATGTATCCTCTTCCTCCATAGCCAGCGATTTGTATTATGTGCAGAATGTGGTTTTGCATTGTCTTGTTGAAATATGCATGGGCGTCCTTAGAAAAGACTGCAGGAAATTGAGCTCCAAAAACTTTAACTTTTCAGTATTATTGGGGCCATCACAGAAGTGCAAGTTAACTTTGCCAAGAGCACTGACACAACCCCATACCACGACAGACCCTGAGTATCGGAATTGTTGTTGGTAACAGTCTATATGGTCCTTTTCCTATTTGGTCTGGAGCACATGCCGTTGCTTTCTCCTAAAAATATACCTAAAATCCTGATTCATCTGACCACAGTACTTGTTTCCACTGTGTAATGGACCATTCCTGGTGTCTTCGAGCCCGAAGAAGTTGACAGCGCTTTTTGACACTGTTAACATAGAGCTTCCTTTTGGCAGAGTACAGTTTTAACTAGCAGTTGTGGTAGGGCTGGGCGATTTGGCAAAAAAAAATTTAAAATTAAGGTTTTTTATAAAGTTTGACCGATTCCCAATTTCAATTTTTTTTATTTTTTATTGTGTAACAAACATTACAACAATATGACTGAAGTAACATTCTCTTCATGAGTAACTTAAAAAAACATCTGGTTAAGGAACATTGTATTTTTAAAAGCCTTGTCATACATAAATTCGTCAACAAGGTGTAAATAAATGTAAAACAAATTCACAAGTTAAATAGCGTTGCAGAAGATTTGAATAAAAATATATGTGTAAATATTGCAGTTGCAGGAATACACGGCATGCACATGACAGTTAAAAGTATCACACACAAGACGCGCACATTCGCATGATTTATAACATGAAACTAATCAGATGGCGCTCTGTGGCGCGGCTGAAATATGAACTGCGTCCTGAATCGTGGCTGGGCGCCGCCGGTGTGTGTATAGAAACCTGTTTAGAATTCTAAAATCCATGGCACTTCGTGGTGCTGCGTGGCGCGATGCCGAGCGGCGCTTCTGGTGAGCGACCTGCTTCATACAGACAGTGAACCAAAGCGCATTGGTGCCATTATAATGTATTAAAAAAAAAAATTTAATCGTGATTTCTCGATTTAATATAAAAATTAAATCGTGATTTCTCGATTTAATATAAAAATTAAATCGTTGTCAAAACGTAAATTCGAATTAATCGAAAAAATCGCCCAGCCGTAAGTTGTGGATGTAGCTACGTATTGGGATACTTGACCAAGGTTTGCCAAAGAAGTCCTGAGCCCATGCGGTGATATTGCTTTAAATGAATAACGATTGTTGATACAGTGCCGCCTGAGGAATCAGAGATCATAATGGTTCAGCCCAGGCTTGTGCCCTTTTCCTTTATGAACTGAAATTCCTCCAGATTCCGTGAATATTTTTATTATGTTATGCAACTGTTGAAGGTTGTTTCTTTGAGGAACATTGTTTTTAAACATTTCAATAATTTTCTCATGTATTGGCGATCCTCTGCCCATCTTTGCTCCTAAAGGACTAGACCAAGGGTGGGTTAACTCGGTCCTGGAGGGCTGATGTCCTGCACAGTTTAGCTCCAATTCTGATAAAACACACCTGCTTATATATGCGTATAGTTGCTCCTGTCCAAACTTTTTCGGAAATTTGTTGCCATTACCAAAATTGGAATATGTGTTTATTTTAGAAAAAAAAAATCATGAGGAACACAATTGTCTACAATGAAATACAACAAGTCAAAGTAAATTTGGAAATCCCTACATTCTTTTTTTTATAAGCATTTTCCATACTGTCCCAACTTTTGATTTGTGGGTTGTACGTATATAAAAGGAGTGGGATGGCCCCAAAATTGGCTGTTCAGATCATGTAATGGTTCTGTTGTCACCGTTTACGGTTTGATTTTTTTTTCATAATATAAAAAATATATAACACTTAAATACCCTTAGAAATGCCACACATCAGCATAAAATAAATAGCCTTATAATCTACAGTTTACAGTATTTAAATAAAAAGTTACTCTCAAGGCCGAGGGTTATTATTTCAATCTTAAAGTTTTAATTGCTTTTGCTGTTGATGAATGGTAATGACGACAGTGTGTTAAATGTGGCAGTTGTCATTTGACATGTTGAAAAAAAATGTATGCAAGTATTGAGTTTCTGTCATATTTTGCACTGGAATCTTTAAACTGATATAACTTGAAGTATGCGAGTATGCAGCATTAACTGTGAAAGAGACGCTGTAAACTCTGGAAAAATTAACAAAGTTAAACTGTGATGGAAGCATCAAAAAGCTCCAAACACTTGCTTTCTTGTCAATGACTAAAGAACAAACAAACACGTTTTTTGTTTTTTTTTGATACACACACGTATCAAACCGTGACAAGAGAACCAAACTTTTTTTTCTGAGCCCATCAATTATATATATATATATATATATATATATATATATATATATATATATATATATATATATATATATATATAATATTCGATAAACAATAACAAATTTAACATTATAAGTGTAAATGCAGAAGAAGTAGATCACCAAAAAGAAATAAAATACTATAAATTCTAAATGTCGTTCCTGTTTTCCTCTAGTGTTTGTATAGTCTTCTTCAGATATGTGTTTAAAGGAGTTCAAATAAAATGATCTGAACTTCTTGACTCTTTAATGGAACACAAAAAGAGGAATTCTGAAGATTGATCACACAATTTGTTTTTCATACAATCAACATTAATGGAAATTGAGGCTGTCAGGCGTTAAAAATGTAAAAACAAGCACCGATAATACTCTTCCTCCGACCTGACATGAAATGTCTTGACCTAAAACCTATTTTCTATCAACACATGCCTTAAATTTCCATCTGTTTGTTGCACAAACCTACTGGATTTTTGAAGCTTGGCGGCCTTATTCCCTCCTCAATTTAATTGTATGGAAAACAGCAGTGTCTTTTTCTTGTGTTCCAGAAAAGATATGAGGGTGAATAAATTATAATTTTTTTCTCTTCTTTTTGGATCGACTATCCCTTGGATGCATACAGTAGTGATGATTGAAGACATTTATGTGATATCTTACCTTTTTCGGGGTCATCAGGCAAACCGTTTCGTTTCTCTAGAGAAAGCCAGAAACAGAGAAGCATTAAAAGTCTCAGATAGAAACCGTTCATTGTTAGACGCTTAAAAAGTCGGACACAATCTCCTTTTCTCCCCGTCCCCATGAAAGATCTGATCTGTCCGCTTTTAGAAAGAAAGAGCTTGCGCTTGGGAAGATCTGAAGATTGCTCTGTAATCAACATGGTGACAATTGGACTTCGATTCTGTCCTCCCTTTCAAGCCGCTCACTAGGGAGCATCTCTGGGTTTTGAAACTCAGCTGAGACTCTGTCATAATAGAGTTGACAAAAACATGTTGCCTCTCTTGTTTTGTCCAGCGGCTTCGTTTGAAAAGGCGTGGAACCCACACACACACACACCCACACATGAACACAAAACATGCGCAAAATTGCAACCAAAGCTGCCACAAGAGATATGATTTAAAAGCGGGTGTTAACATCGAAAACCTCAGTTGCAAATGGGCGGCCTTCCACAAACTACATTCTGCGGTTTCTCAATAGCTTCATTACACACGTCACAGGCAACACTCTGCAATGTGCAGACCATGCCTTCCAACAGAGGCCTTTAGAAGGATAGTTCACCCAGACGTGAAATGTGCTGTCAATTTACTCAGCCTCAGACCATTCAAGATGTACGTGACTTTTCTCCTTTGGTGGAACATTAAAGGCCTTTTCTTTGGGCCTCTGTGGTCCCTGGTGATAAAATGCAAGTCATCAGATAAGAGGACTTCATAACTATATATTGAGGTCTTATGGAAAGAAAAATGTGAAAAGTAATAATGTTGTAAACAAGTTGCCAGGTTATTTTTTGACTCTCAAATTGCCTTTAACAACCATTTTATGATATTACCAAGAACCACGGTTTCAGCAAAACATTTTCTTTAATGATAATCTTTTTTTAAAAACGACACATCTTCGATGGCCAGAGGGTGAGTAAACGAACAGCTAATGTATATTTTTGTGTAAACTAAGACTCACCATTTGTACTATGTTGCGCTGATGTTGTCGACGCTGTTGTAGTTGTTGTTATTGTTGTTTTTGTGGATGTGGGACATGGCGGTGGCTCGCAGTCCTCAGCATCTCTTGATGAATTGGCAGTGTTGAAAAAATCCTCCAAAAATTCAAAATACTTCGCCGTAAGCCACATCTCCTCTACATAGTGACACTCAAAGTCAAGCATTGAATCCTCCTGAAGGTACAGAAAAAAAGATGATTTACAAGCAGTTCATTTGTTGCAATGTTGTCAAGATACTAGTTTATTTATTTGACATAGATCTTCCATTTAAATAATAAACAAATAACTGTAAAACTATAATAAATCATATTGAATAATGCTCTCTAAAATCAATACAAAATAGATGTTTATTGTTATCTTAACTGTCAAACCTTTGACTAATTTTGCTAATTTTATTTTACTTTAATATAACACCAGAAACAAATATTGATATATGAAATATGTTAATAAAAAGTTTAATAAAAAATAGTTATTTTACAGAAATTATTTTAGACTAAGACAGAAAACAATTGTACAAATACCGTTGACTGTTTTACCTCACATTAATAACTAAAAGCAATGTGATTACCCTTAAGAAAACAAAGATTTTGTTTTTTAGTACTGTTTTTCAAACACATTTTGAAAAGACTTGAATAATTAAACAGGAAATAAAAAAGCCCAACCAAATCACAAATTCTGTACATTTTAAAACTTTATAATAATCATTCTTGAAAAATCTACATAATCAAACACAAGACAAGATTTCTGAATTCACTACTGTACAATTTAAATGCTCCCGCTCAACTTACCAAACCAGGTCCAATGTGATACCGCATATCTTGCAGTATTTGGACGAAAGTGCCTATATTATCTTTATTGGAGGATATGTTCCCAAACTTCTGCGCCAGGCCTTTTAAGCTCACCTCCAAGTGAAATACATTTAGCTTCACCCAGCACATGCCACTCTTGAAGGAAAGAAAATAAAGACATTACTGCGTTATCAACGTGTTAGCAATTATCTGAATAATAACTCTGGATAACAACACTCACCACTTCTTTAGGTATATAACGCACTGTAATCTTGTAGTCTTTTGGAATATTCTGTTTCTAATCGGAGACACAGAAAAAGAAAATCATAAAAAAGCCAGTCCAGTGTGCCAAAGACTGAACCGCACGATCATTTGAACATCAAAAAAAAAGCACAAATGTTATACTACTAGGTAACCACAATGTAAACATGGAAATAATTTGCTTTTCTTAGGTATAGCTACGAAAGCCACAAACATATGTAACATATTTACTTAAAAAGATTTACATCACTGCTTATCAGGCTTTCGTCAAAAAGTGAGGCACAGTGATTTGGCAAAATAATTCATAAACATTTTCCTTAAGGAAAGCAAATACCATTGAACAACACAAATGTCAAAACAAAGTGATAAACTCTTTTCAAGCTGATTATTTTTGACGAGTCTAAAGAGCATGTCTGAAGAAAAGCATTTGTATATAACTCTATTATCATACTTTCGGCCATATGTCTGCGGCTTTTATTCCAACACACGTGAAATAAATTTCAGCTCCTTTCCCTTGAGTATTGATAAATCAGCCTTTACTGTTGTCTTGCAAAGAAATAGTCTGGAAAAAGAAACCTCAAGGCACTATGAAGATAAGAATGTAGAGAAGCTTATTTCCAGAACAGGAAAAAAAGGCTTTTTATATGTTACAGTTCACAGGGAACTGAAATATGTAAACTCAGAATTGCAAGAGAAAACGTCTGACTTTTATGTTTATGTTGATTTCTCATTTTGAGTTTAATTCTGACAATATTTTCCCAAAATTGTAAATGAACACAATTGTGAGATCTATAATGTGATTTTAAACTCAAAACTGCAAAATATAACAAGATCACAGTTCTGCTCCTTTTTCTCAGACTTAAAAACTCTCAATTGCAAGTCAACCTCTACTTTAAATTTTAGACTAAACTATTGCAAGTTTATTACTCAAAATGGTGAGTTAGAAAGTCAAAATGCAGTGAACTATGACGGACCAAATTTGCCGGGGCTCTTACCAACAAAGAAATCTTCTTGATGTCATCTGTAATGGGATTTCCTATTTCAATGGAATAGGCAGCAACTGTGATGTACAGCAATAAATGGACACAGGTGCATATCCAAATCTGAAAAACAAGAGGTACAACTTCAGGCCATCATATTTTAAATCATTTAATAGCACAGATCTGGATCATGGTGTGTCCTAATTTGTAATCTCACTGTTTATAGGCCTCTTAGGCCAAAGCGCAAATATTTTCATTGCTATTTTGAGAACAACCAGGTCAGGTTAAATATCATAAATAAGAGTTTTTTTTTGTCTAGAATACTCCCTCTCTCCCTGGCCGCGTTAAAGCGGGTTGTCCCAGGGTGGCTTAAAGCTTTTGCTCCATTCTTCCCAGACCTGCGATTTGAGCTTGTTGCATAACATGAGGCAGATTTGCTCTTAACCCTGATTACAACGGTGATCCCAGACAAACAAAGCATGAGCCTTGTCGGGAGAAGCGGGCCAGTGATGGAAAGAGTTTCAGCTTTGCTATGAGAGAGACAGAGGGGAATGAAGACATGTGTATGTAATTGCGCATTTACTAAATTGATGCTCAGTAATTACATTTTTCCCCAAATTAGCCTGGTTTTGAATCACATGACTTAGATCAGATTTAAATTCAAAATGATTCAACAGCTATTGTACAATGTAGACTGTTTACTTCTTAATGTATGTCCCTAGCCTTATCTTGAAAGATTCGCTTTGGTATTCTATACCAAAATTCAATTGTGCATCAAAATGTAATAACTGTCCTCTAAAGCAACTTTGCATTTCTGTTGACGTCACGAAGGCTGTGCAGGCTATTCAATAATGTTAACCAATTTAGCTGTTGTTTTCAAACTAATAATCTATTTAACAGTTCTTTTTTTAAACAAACTAGCTTTCTATTTAAATGTTGTTTTGCAAAAGTAGCATTGCATTTAGCTGTAATTGAATTATTTAGCAAACTGTTTACCAAACTAGCATTTTTTTCAGCTGCTGCTGTATCATTCATTTGGTCTGTAAAAAATATAACCTTGCAATTAACTGCTAGCATTTTATTTAAATGCTATTTTGCAAAACTAACTCTTTATATGTACAGTGGTCATTTAGCAATCAACATTCTATAAGTCTTCATTTTAGCTAACAGGTTTTTACCTGCCATTTTGGTAAGCAAACATTCTATGTAGCTGTTGTTTAATCACACTGGAATTATAGTATGTTTCACAATTAACCCAACCAGCATTCTATTTGAACTTTAGTATACTACTAAAATGAACCAGGGCTGTATTATTAAAAAATGAAGGGTGTCACGATCCTCCAAATCCTCGATTCGATTACATTTTCGATTCTAAAGGCACGATTCGATTCGATTATGAATAATTAATTAATTAATGACTAATTAATTATTTATAGCCTACCGTTTAAACTACCTGACCTGAATGGTCTTTGTTTTACCCATAAACAAATCATACAGTAAATGAATAAAGGCAAGATACACACATAATTACCACCTGTCAATCACTTTTTCTGCGTAACTCGTGAATAGGCAGTGATCTGTGCCGTTATAATGGCGTCGGTAAAAAAGACGCACAACCAACAGGAACCAGCCAACAGTATCTGAGGTGTTCGCTAAAATGACTAAGTACAAGTGAGTGAAAGATTGAAGCAGTCCTCTGACTGCCTGGACCTGCTGTCTCGAGCGCAAGGCTGTATGTGTGTCTGTGTGGTCATGTGATGTGCATTTTCAGAGGCAGAGAGGAAGGAGGGCTGCTCAGAAATGCTACACGCCACTGTGGATGTCAAATCGTTGTCGTTCTAAAATGCCATTTAAAAACAAAGACAGTGTAAACAGGGCCTAAGTGTGTACTTTTTGCGAGCGAATTTGCAACGGGGGCGGGCGGAGGATCGCGATGCCGGTGTTGTCTATCGGACGAACCGTACATAATACGAACATAACAGAACTTCCAAAACTGTTTTTTTTGTCGACAACACGAACGTTGTCAACATAACTCACTGGAAATCCAAAATGCTTAAACACCGACGACTTCATTGGAAGAGGAGAGGGTTTAAGTTCTTTCGACGGGTCTCCTGCGTCTGCAGTTTAACAAGCACTTCAACAAGCCTCTTTTTTCCCGCTTGGCAAGCCAAGCTGACATGGGGGCGTGGCAGCATCGACGATTCTATTTTTTGATTCGATAATCGAAATTGAGCATAAATTTCGATCGAAAAATAGTAATAAAAGTAGTAATTATGTTTTTTGTTACAATGATTAGCATTTGTATAAAGATTGTTTTATTACAAATGGTTAGTATTCATTTGGGCTTACTATGGTTTACTATATTATCCATGTTTATTTTTAGTACATTAGTTTCTTCATTTACTAAATTAGCGATTTCTTAGACGATTGTTCTACACTCTCAGAAATAAAGGTATGCGAGCTGTCACTGGGGTGGTACTTTTTTTAAAAGCTACAAATTTGTACGTAAAAGGTCCATATTAATACCTCAAGGGTACATATTAGTACCTAAAAAGTACAAAAGTGTTCCTCTTAATTTTTTTAGGTACTAATATATATACTTTTGAGGTATCAATATGGACTCTTTAAGTACAAATGTGTACCTTTTGAAAAGGTACCACCTCTGTGTCAGCTTGTGTACATTTATTTCTGAGAGTTTAGCAAACTAGCACTCATTTAGCTGTTGGTGTTTACCAAACCGGCATTCTGCTTTGTATTATATTTGGCTGACGGTAAAGCAAACTAACAGCCTAAAGTAGCTGCTGTTTTAAATAAACATTCTGTTTAGCTCTCCAACAAACTAGCATTCTGTGTAGTTGTTTATCAAATTAGCATTTAATTGGGCTGTTGTAGCAATATAACAGTTAATTTAGTTGCTGTTTTAACATTGTTTTTTAGCAAAGTAGCACTCAGCTCTATTCTGCTGTGCAATGTCCAGTTAAAATTTCTCTAAATAGTACAAAATTAAAATCATCAGACATCTTATCTCAATAGTGACATAAATGTTGAGTTACTTAAAATTAAATAAGTTGTAAACTTGTGCAAGCTTGTGGCAGGACATTCAAGAAAACAGTGAGACAGCTAGACAAAGAGCAAAAACGCTATTTTGATGTTTAAATAAGAATACGAATGCACAGCATACTTAATAAAACACTGCCAAAAAAAACCCGCTGGACGCCAGACAGTTGGAGCCATCTCCAATTTCCTGCTACCACTTTTTTTTTTCTGGAAAACCATGTGCTTTCAGGAATCAGCTGTTGACAGGAAATAGATCCTACCTACAGCCATTAGGAACAACTATCCTTGATTACATCATGGCATCAATAACTTTATTAAGTCAAAGTCACGTTAAACTGCCATACTTTCATACTTCATTTCCACGGTCATGAGTTTCCATTTAAAGACAAAAAATATATCCCATTTTCAACCATCTCTTCCTGGTTAAATAGAGCATGTTTATTTGCACCATACCATAAATCCGACCATAAACAAGGGCCACATGTAAATGCTTCGAATTAATGGACTGCAGTATGCGATTCAAACTAAACAAAGCTAGCACACATGATGGCATCTGGAATTGAGTATACACTCAAACAAGCCGTTTATCTCCAATAAGTCTATCAGACAACATCACTGGAGACTGTAAAGAGCCTGTGCTTGTCGGGAAAGCAGATGAGGAGTTGTTAAAATTTTGGTGACTGAAACAACACATGGAAGTCCAGATGTTTTATTGGTTATATTGTCCATTATTTCACTTCCTCCAAGGCTTTAAAGTGCCTTCACAGCCAAGAACTACGATTTCAGCAAGCGCTTTGGATACAACAACAATCGCTCGTCTGTCTCCTATTTGAACGTGAACCATTCAATCTCACTTGTGCTGAAATAAATCAGCAGAGTGTAAGCATCGCCAACTGCTGACAAAAACAACTGAACAAGAAAACCACTGGAACAGGCTGCCTATGTAGGTGGCATTTTGGGCATTATAAGTGTATGAAAGTGTAGGCATCTTATAAATGCAGTCCTCTATTTTGCCCAATTGTAGCGTATATCTTTAATGGTGAACGCAATGTTAGAATATAATTTCCCTAAATATATTAATAAAAATGGCTCTGTGTGAACACAAATTTATTCACTCTGCCTAAACAGTACATATACGATTTTCTGCTCAAGTAAAAACAACAACAAAACATTTTCCCACAATTTTTTTTACTTTATTTCAAAACTGCAACTTTGTTCATAATTGTCTTGCCATGCTACTAAATGTATTACATTTTAAATTACTGTTAAGAGATTTGTTGATTCTATGTCCTGCAACATGACTATTTTTCACATTTGCTAAAACAAATTTATCATAATTATGACATTATTTCTCACAATGTGACAATTTCATTTTTTTTCATTAATGCAGTTTTGTTTTATATCTCCCATTATCAACTTTTTTGCTATTGATATGACTTTATATCTTACAACTTCACCCTAAATGTACGATTGGAACCTTTTTGGTTGAAATTGTAACATTATATGCATGACTTTATATCTCACAGTTGGCACTTTCCTTCTCAAACAATGTGAGATATGAAGTCACAATTATGGGAAACAATGAAACAATGAAAATGTTTCTTGTAATTCAAATTTTATATCCTACAGTTTGATCTCAGATCTCACAAGTGCAACCTTGTTTCTTGTTGTGTTTATGTCTCACACTAGCTATGTTTCCATCCAAAATTGCAAATTAACTTTATGCGTAAAACTGGATTACCGCATAAAAGATGTGACAATAAATTAGCGTTTCCATCCAACGATTCAAAGCGAACAAAATTGTGACTTGCTGATTATCTGGTGCCAAATATTAACAGTAAAAACTGAATTTACTGCAGTATGAGAAGCTGCGTCAATCTTTTCTTTATCTAATAAATGACTTGCGCCTCAGAAGGCAATCCTGACACAAAGTAAACGCGCAGTGGGGTTTGAAGACGTGGAGCACAGACGCTCTTGATTCTGGAGGTCATTAATACTACAACAACACTAATACTTAAATGGTAAGAATGACCGAAACAACATTTCAGATGGTTTACAGTGTGCTCAGCCAGCTGGTTTGTCCATTTACACACATTTTCATCATCATATGATCCCTTATAGTAAAATCACATGACCTTTTTCAATGCGCATACTAAAATTTGTGCGGTAAAAGTGTTTCCACCATAGTTTATGCGCATCTTTTCTTATCTCCTTACTGGGTTATGCGCATACGTTTTTTATGCACATTTTCAAAATGTATGCGCATTATGGCGTTTCCATGTACCGTTTTTTTAATGCACATATGCAAAATGCAAATAAAAGTAGGTGGATGGAAACATAGCTAATGAAACCCAACTGTATATATAGCCTTTGCCACTTTGTTCCTCAAAATTCGTATTCTATTTCTATCAGCATTTTGTTTCACAGATGCATTTCCTTGTAATTGTGATATTTTCCTGCAACTTAAATTTACATTTCATACTTACAATTGTTTCTCAGAAGTTTGACATCGTATCTTATGTCAGTGTTTTTCATTTGACCTAAAATTTTAATTTTATTTGTCTAACATCTACAACTTTGTTGTCCACCATTGGGATTTTATACCTCACAATGTTACTTTGTAGTCATTTCAATTGTTGTTATGGTGTAACTACAGCTTTGACTCTTGTAATTGTCACAATGTGACAGTCACAATGTCACCCTATATATTGTAAATTCAGCAAATTCAATGTTTTGTCCGTCCTTGTTTTTATATGCTGTACCGTGACTCTCACAATTTGACTTTTTTGTGTGTTCAGATCCTGCAGTGACTTGATATATCTTATTGTTTTCCAAATTACAAATTTATATCCTGTGATTTGACTTTGTGATATTTTGCAAATGATACTTTGTCTCTCATGACTAACTATCTCTCTCTCAAACGTTTTTCCTCTTGATGTCGACTTTGTCTAGAATCATCACGTTATATTTTGCCTATCTCTCTCTCAAACGTTTTTTCCTTCTAATGTCGACTTTATGTCTAGAATCATCACGTTATATCTTGCAAATGCGACGTTTTTTTGTTGTTGTGACGTTATGTCTAACATCTGACTACAGCAACTGTAAGTTTCTTCCTCATAACTGCACTATCATGCAACTTGACTTTTTAACCTCATAGCTGCTTCTCATAACTACAGTCAATTTGTGAGATATAAAGTTGCATTAAAGGACTAAAGATGAAATTCTACTGAAATGTGATATACAAAGCCAAAGCTGAAATGTGATATATAGAGGAAAAGAGGACATAAAGTCACATTGTGAGATAAAAAATTGCAAATATGAGGGGAAACAGTTGCAACTATGACATACAGAGTCACACTGCAGGATGTAAAGTCACACTGGCACTGTCACATTTTGCGTGTGACTGTATATAGGCTAATTGCTACATTTTTCCTTATAATTTTAAACTTATACACCACAACTTGACTTTATATCTCACAATTATAACTTTTGCACTTCAAAAAGCAGGCTTTGGAAAGACATAGTCCAGACACTGAATTATAAATACAAAGAAATCTTGAAAGTGTTAGCTTGTTACAACAGAACCAAATGAGGGAGGTCACTTTCATTTAGCCAGACAAAGGAGATGTAAAGCAGAACAATATCTCATTACAGCTGACCATGAGCTGGCAGAAGAAAAATAGACAACAACAACAACAATTCAACCCTTCTTTTTGAACATCACGTTAAGAAGTAACTTGTTCGGCTAGAGAATAGGACAGTTACCAGAATCATGCTGACCAGACACTTTGATCACTAGCTTTTATTAACTTTGCAATCTCCCCAGAAAGACATACAGTGAACAATGTACCATTCACTACATAATCTTATTAGCGAGAACAGAGCCCAGTAGTGTAACACACGGTGCCAAAAAAAAAAAGTCTAGTCACCATTGATCTCCATTCTTTTTATCTTTTCACAGTTATTACTTACATATTTCATGGCCTACATAAGTCTAACACTTCAAATACAGGCAGAATCCCTCTAATACAGTGCCCGGATTAAACAGACAGAGTCGTTCTAATGTTAGCTAGCCACATATTCGCAATGAAACACATGCTATCTCTTTATACTACAAGGCAAAGGCTTAAAGTGAGATAAACAACACAGTCTCTTAGTTTTGATTAAAAAAGTGACCAGATGTGTGTCCGGAAGGCAGCTTTGTGAAGCCATGTGATCTACTTTCACAGGCCAAAGAAACAAGAGGACAAACATCAGCGTCCGGAAAACTAGCATAATCGTCTCAGCCTCTGTTGAATAGCCAGCGACCAGTATCCACTCAAAAACTACTCAAATCGAATTTGCCTCCGCTAATTGCACTCAGTCTGCTCGTGTCCATTCAGGTGCACTTTACAAACCCCTGCCTAACCAAATAAACACTAGCTAAAGATGCTATCACATGTCCCAAAGAATATATACGCTTTCTCATGTTGCCTAGATAAAAGAATGTCAAATTCTTCCTCACCAACCATGACTCTACATTTCTGTGGCTTGTAATGATTATTTCTTTAATGGTTTTAGTCAGTAACGTCAAAGCAATTGGGCTTCGCTACACATCTCAGACCAGATGAAACAATGGGAAAAGATGTAGTGTGTTAATACTAGCTGGAGCAACACCAATTGCACCGCGATGTCCTCTGATGAGTGTTTAAATAGAGGGCAACAAGCCACAGGAGTCCAATGAAATGTGATCTGGCTATTTGATAGCTAATTTAAAGGGGCTGGGTGGGAACAGAAATAATAGACTGAGCAATAGCCGTCCTTGGAGGGAGGCCTCATTCAGGAACAACTGAGAAAAGTAGATATGCTAATGGAACCCACCCAATGTTTGAGGAGCATGCTGAGAATATCAGCACTGGGAGACAAAAACAATACAACTGTATTACAGCAGAATGACTCGTTTTAATCATTAATTGAGCCAGGCACTGAAAAGCTACCTGGAGCAAGTGCTGTGAAACAACAGCCAAACTGGAACATTTAATACAGAAATAATAGAGAACTAATTGGGATCATATTATACATTTAATTTTTTGGACATGCAAAGTGTGCCAATGAAAGCAAGAGATTTATTTTGAAAAGTGATTTCATTTCTATCATTCGCTGAGTGCATTATGCAATTAAGCGGTTTCAAAACAGGGATAAGGTTTCAGACTTTATTGTAAATGGCCACCCGCTATTGAAAACCTTTTTATTTGGACTGGGCTTAGCCAATGTTGAAGCCAGGTGAATGTCAAATGCCATGTAAGCACTAAAAGGATATGGAAACAAAGTGAAAGAGCTTAATGGAACTTAATGTTTAAAGTTAAACTCTCAACACAGTTTTTTCTTCCTTATTCTTGGCATTTCCTGCACTTTATCTCCATAAAGCCATGTTAGATTTATTTCAAACCACATATTTATGTAATAACTTATTAACGTACTAACATTGATTCAACTCGTGTGTTTAAATTACTGGGTAATGGATTTAGTGCCGATTTAGTGGACTTCTGCTCATTGTTCCCATTTGCCACTCATCTTTACAGCACAAGTTGAATTATCTGATATGACAAAATCAGATTTACGGATCATAAACTTTCTCAACTGTAGACACAACAACACACTATCATTCATCTACAGTCCAAACAGGAAAAAATAACAGGCATATGTCACGAAATCCAGCACCAATCCACTACGAACTCCAGATTTGCAGATCAGTATACTATTATTTGTCATCAGTGTCTTTTGTAAAAGTGATGTTGGTTTAGAAAGTAATAATAATAAGAAAAAAAGATTGTGGCTTTCTGCTTTATACAAACAACTACTTCCTTTTTGGTGACTTTGGTTCAGATATTTTCTCATATATCGTCTTACTGTATAATTTACATAACAAATATTTTCATATATATTTTCTTATCAGAATGCATTACAGTTTTATTTAATAAAGTAATGCTGTGTAATATGAAGCTGGGTTATTACCAAAATAATACTTTTTACAGTATATATACACAGTAACAACCTCACTTAGAGAAAGTACTTTGAGAAAGTGGGTTACTTTATTAAAAAATGTACTTATGACTCATGCACAAGCAGATACCATTGCTTAATATTGTAGTTCAAGCTAGATGTGTTGAAAGATTTGTTATCATTAAAACCAGTTTTGAATGTTGTGAATGGGATTACTGTTGTGGTCTATAGTACATAAGTTTTGTCAGAAAACTGTCATGTGTAAAAGTTGAGGTGGAAGAAATCCATAATTTTACATGTCCAAATGTGCATATCATTTTTGCACATTAAATAAAGTCTGTAAAAAAAATGTTATCTGCACGTTTCACAACTTTTCCACAAATTGAGTTTTCCAGGAAGCTCTTCATGTGGATGTGTGTGGAGAACATACCAGACAGAAATCTGGTGTTAGTTACTTTTGAAGAGGAAATTCATTATTGCAAAATAACCAATTTTTCACCTACTTGCTCATTTTTCCATCCATAGCAAACTTCCTCATAGTCACATTGCAAACTGTCACTAACTTATTTTTGCCTTTGGGCTTGGCATACGGTCGAAGGTGTTTGCTTTCATGCTAGATGTTTCACATAATTGAGCATCAGTTTTGGCAAAGGGGTTGATGTATGCCACGACTGATGGCAAGAAACTACAATAATTCAATGATCATTAACGTACTAGGTTTGGTCTCTTAACTGTATCAAGAGAATAACGATCCCTGAGCTGTATAAAAAATGGCTTCCACATACACAATAACCACACATTTAAATAAAGCAGGCCTGATCAGAAATCAAAACTGTCATGCTTTTAAAAGAATAAATAAAATCAAAACTGTCACGAGAAGAGTATAAGCAGGTTTACTAGTGTGCATGTGCTAATGATTAACTTTTGTGTGTGTGTGAAAAAGGAAATGCAGGTCAAAACTGCTGACACAGAATATAAATAATTTTTTCTGAAGTGGTAGTCTAGTGGTCATTTTACGGTGACATGCTCATGGGAGACCATGGTTCAAGTCCAGCCTTGGCTTTGTGTAGTTACAAATAAAAAGGCAACGATAAAGGAATTAAATTAAATATACTGACAGGTAAAAACACTGCATGTGAATTACTTTACTGAAATTGCAGCCTTGCTGTTGGTGTGGATGCACTAACATTTTGATCTATCATGCCCATGGGAGAGCAGGGTTCAATTCCAGCCTCGGCCGTGTTCCCTTTCACTCCCTTCATGTTCTGTTTCTCCTTTACTATACATCAATAAAGGGCAAAAATGCACCAAAAGGACAAATGAAGTCTTCAAAAACCCTACATCTCAGTAAAACCCTAGAGACCACATGTCAATTTATCATAGTAAAGCTGCCGTACTCCCAAGAAACAAACATTCCCAATTGAGCAAAAAAGGTGCAAGGTGAATCTGCTCTTCATACATCATGGACTAAGTCTTCTTTAACTAACAGTAAAAATATCTCAGAACATGTCAAATATCTTTTGCCTCTTAAGGTGAATCTTAATTTACAGTATACAAAAAAAAAAAAAACAAGCGGCAAGAAAGTGTACATTCACTAAAAAAGCAAAGAGGGGAAGCGTTATTGATGCATTTTGAGTAAATACTCCCACCCCCAGTCAATGAAAACCATTTCCACTGGCTTATTTCCCGTTGTACAACATGTCCAAGACAGGGAGGAATGTATCAGGAAATCTTGTTCTCACAAAATATAGCTGCATGTAGATTTTCTTTTGGGTTAAGCACCTGCGTAAAAGTCCAGAGGTCGTGTTGTTTTATATCAGTGTTATATACTGTTATCTCCTTTTTCAAAGACTTCATATCTTCCGACACATGATTAAGTTTGAATTTTCATGACTATCACGAATACACTATGCTCAAAATGAACGCTCCGTCAACAAAATGAAACATTTCACGTCGAACATTTTTAGACCATTGTAAACTCATTTTATTCAACAACAAAAAAAAGGTTTTATTGAGTATAATGTCTGTGGTAATTGTTTTAAGAAAGTTGCATCGATCGTTTACACTTTTGCTCAATTTCCACCAAAATTCAGTGAGAAACCTACAGTGAAAGTGATTCTGACAAGATCTCTGGAATGGAAACAAACATTATTATAACGACGCTCGCCTGTGCGGGATGAGAAAGCGTGTTTGTGGTACTTAACGACAAGTCAATTTAATACAAAAATAAACCATTCTGCTGCTACTTCCAAATAGGCAACCCGCTCTAGCCCAATTAAGTGCGCACAATTCGTTTTCGTGCGCATTACGCGCCCAAAAATGACAAACTATGCATCAAGCAAAACGCTTTTTTGTAATATAAAACACACTAGCTATATTCCCTCCCGTCTTCAAACAGTGCTTTACTGCACGCACAATACAGTGACAAACAAATGCAAGTCGCATGTGACTCACAATAAATGAGTCGCGTTGAAGCAAAAGCCATTCACTTACGTTTGACTTCTTCATATGGAACGAGAGGAGTAACTCCAATGTCAGCGAAACCCTATTTTATCTTACTTCTGCGGGCAGGGAAAGGGTTCTCTTCATCCCAAAGGTACATATCCAAAATCATCATAAAGTAGAATCCAAGTCGGGAGGGAAAGAAAGTCACCTAAATTTGCGTAATGATGGTAAGTATCCAGGTAGACGCTTCATGCCGCACGATGGAGAACGGAAGGCTGCGGAAAGAATCAAGAGTTTTTTCCCAAGAGCAAAGCCTTTTTATCGTGACTCGAGCGCACACCCGCCCACCTCAGTTTCTCTCAGTCTACTGCCCTGTGTCTCACTCAATCGATTTCACAATCACCATCTAAACGATCCAACCGAGATTTATTTAATGGATATGTTTTCCTGCTTATTTTCGCAGAATTTAGTCGCTTGTTTACGGCTCGTCCAGACTGCAACTAGTTTGCGATATGTTTTGTTGTAAAGTAGGCTATCTGCTGCGCGGTGCTTTTTTTCACCCTGAGGCGTTACACAAATCATTAGTGATTGTTCTGGAAAACGTTTACCTTACATTACACACGATTTATCCAAACGTCTTGACGCAAACGAATCATTTATTTTAATTCTGTTATTATAATGGAAGCGCAGCTGACCGGTCAAAGTTTTTGTTAACAGGGAATACTGTGTAACATTAAAATAATACCCTCCGTTTCATCCTCACATGCATTTTTTAGTTTCATACTAACCTTATATTTCATTTAACATGCAGCTCAAATGTGTCCGTATCTCTAGTTTGTGTGACATGTATAGTCGAATCTGACAGACGTCTGCCAACACTGAGGTAAACAGTGACATCTACAGCAGTATTCGGGCTAAAACTAGCTAGTAAGGGAGAATGTAATTCTTAATAAAGTTACCCACTAGTTAAGAAGTGTTACTTGAAGGTAAGACTAGTAGACACCAAAAGCCCATATTCATATGTAAATATGAACTAGATTCTTTCCAAACTTGAATTTTGCTCTAGGCATTAGCTTTAATATTCTGAACATTTTAATGTAAGGAAGCAATATGCATACTTGGAATATTCTAACAATCACTATTTAAAAAAAAGTCAATCACTCTTTAAGTTACAATTCAAACACATAATTGAATTAAACTGTATAATTAAAGCCAATAAATGTCAGTCTCATCTGAATTGTTTTCAAATACATAATCATACAAAAATTGAGCATGATTTCCTGTTTGTAAAAACTTAAAAATGATTTAATACCCAATAGTAGACTGATATAGCATGCAGAAGTCAGTGTCTGTTTTTAATATCTACAGCACAAAGTTCATAGTTGTTTTTGGATTTCTGAGGCACAGAGAAATGTTTCCTCTCACAATTCATTCGAAAAGGTTTCGATGTGGAAGCACAGCATGTATCACCTTCAATTCACAGTTCATAGGTTTTATTTTGTTATAGTTATGAAAGTGCTCATTACAAAAAACAACAACAACTTTGCCTATGACATTTGCTAACTTCATATGTAGCAATTTAGGTAAAAATATTTATTTTAAATAAACTCATATATATAATCATATTGTATTATGTTCTTTTCTGGTGACTTTAATACAAACAGTATTTTTATTAATACATTTGGCAACAGATAAATAATAATTTAGCAAAACAGTTCAGATATTTAAAGTAATAAAAACAATTGTAGTCAAATACATCTTCATTATCACATCTATTATACAAACTCCTGTTTATAGATTGTCTATTAAACAAACTCCCAATATCACATTTACATTATGCAGTAACTAATTCCAGTCTACATAAGGATAATATACAATCTGCTTTTCTCTCTTGGGCAAATTTTTTGAGCACATCTGCTGGCTCAAAATGGCTTTGTTTACAGAAATCTTTTTCAAAATTTCCGTCTGTCATTCCTGTGGGACATTCTTCAAGATTGTCTGATGAAGCGAGCGGGGTGGATCTTAACAAATGGGCCAATTATGTTGTTTTTTAACTTAAAAATAAAACTGACAGTTTATCCCAAGAATGAGTCTACCTCTTGACACGACATGAGCAAGTTGTGCCATTGGACCTATACAACTCTATACTTTTACCCCACATTTCACTTAATCAAATAACCTGCATAATTGGCAGATGAGCCAATGGCAGTTAAGCATGAGTTACACAGAGACCTGAACAGAGACATCTTTAGGATTGTGTGCCATAGAGAAAGCATTAGATATTTTTGGTTTAATGGTGTTGGTTTAAAACGGGTAAAAATTTGTGCCTGAGGTATTTTTAATACTAATCCAGGTACTAATACAGGTATCCTGATAGGATGGGCAATAGAATTTATTTGAAATGTAGGCCTAAAGAAGATGAATAGTATACTTTTGTTTTGGAAAAGTTGTTTTCCTTTACGCTGATAAAGACATTTATAATTGTTTAAACGGAGTAGTTAGGTAGTAGCAGCTTTTGCCACTGTACGTTATGGTTGACTAATGTTAGCTAGCTCATGCTAACATTAACCGTTGTTAGCCACTTGCATAGTGAGTTCAATTTAAATTACTTGAAATTTATGGTGCGCTACTTAAACAGTCTTGTTAGATATTTTTAACTGCTTTGAACACTTCTCCTGCTTGCATTGTGATCTGTAAACATTCACTTCTAAAATAATCTTGTTATCCATCATATTATTTTTTAAATATTTTATTTATCCCACTAGGGCATATTTAAGTCCCACTTGAATGCTCCGTTACGACTACTCGTCAAAAACTCGTTCCAAAAACAACTTGGAACCTGGTTTTCACACTGAAAGTCATCACAGTAATAGGTAGCAACTTTGTCCGAATTAGCAACAGTAACTATGTGGGGCAGGGCTTATCGATAGGTCAATAGAGACAACCTGTATAGAGTGTGTGTATTAATGTCACTTTCTCACATGAACTCGCTCCCTTGAGTGGCTAAATATGTTTTTGTAAAAGTGTCTGGTTGTAATATCTGCAGCTGCAAAAACACCAGTATAACAGTTTAACAGTATAATTTAAATTTAGTTGGACTTGACAGTTGAGGAACCCATAATGATAGTAACCTCAGGCAAAGTTTTTTTTTGTTTGTTTGTTTTTTATTTGTGTTTTCATTTGCATGTCAAATTTAAAATCAACTGGAGTTGAGATACAAAAACTGAAACTATCAGCAATGTTTTAATAAGCCTCGGGAAAAACTTCTAGATGCAACTACTGTAAATTACTATTGTAAACAAGTACTTAGCAAAACTAAGTTGTGCCTATATCATTTGCATTTTTTGAATGTTTGTCAATATAATCTACAACATAGAGTAGTGTGAATAAGTGTTTGCTCCATATTTTAGCATTTTTGTCACACTTTAATGTTTTAGATCACTAAACAAACTAAACTATTAGTCAAAGATACCACAAGTTAACACGTCGTGCAGTTTTCAAATTATGGTTTTTATTATTAAAAGAAAACAAAATCCATTACAACATAGCTCTTTGTGAAAACGTGTTTGAGATGCTGTGGCATGACCTTACCCCCTGAGGTCGACAAATGCACATAATCCATAAAAGTAGCTTAAAAGACTTATTTTTATCATATTGATTAGGCAAACACAGATTTGAAAACTGTAAAGGGTCTATTTTTATTTGTGTATATATTTACATCAAAATAATATATGTATCCGTCAGGCTAGCTCTCTTGTCTCTTGTTACCTCAGTGTTGGCTATCAGCTGAAGACAGTGCTGTGATTGGTCTTTCAGTAATGAATTAGAAGTGTAGTGAAGTGACGTAAGTGGTAAACAATTTAAACCAAAAATTGACAAAGAGGCCAGCAATAATTGTGCTACTTTTCTCAAATATTTGCAGATATTAATTATTAGATTATATAGATATATTTGCCCAAGCAAATCTCTCTGTGGCGAGTGACAATTACGGTGAAAATGCAACAAAATGCTGCTTGCCTGTGCACATCGGCAATACTTGCCTGTGCACATCGGAAGTTCAATTTCCCTTTAAGGAAAAAGAAAACAGCCTACTGGCTTCTGTGGATTTGACAAGTTCATGTGCAGCTTTTTTGTCTAGATGCGATCCAATGCAAGGTGACAACACAATTTGGATTTCATTGGTGGTAATTTTTTGGCGTCCCCTTGGTGTGGGTGAGCTCTAGGGCTGCAAATATATTCTAACATGAGGTGGACGCTGACAACAGGGGTGAGGATCCAAACATTGGTTTATTAGCAGGATGGTCAGGCAAGCAAGTCAACACAGGAGCAAACATATGCAGTATATGGGCAATCCAAAGTGTTGGTTAGTAAACAGGCAGGTGGTCAAAAGGCAGGCAGTAACCAGGAATAAACAAACACAACAAAGCAAGGTTAAAAAACAGAGGCAAGGCATGAAAAACTTGTAGTTGTACAAGACTCAGCAACAATGTGTTAGTATGTGCTGTTTTAACAGTCTTTGACCATCCTCCTGCAGTGTGTTTGCAGTCGGTCATGATCAGGAACCGGTTGTGTGTGTGTGGTGCATGACTGGATCCTGTAGTCCATAATTGGTGGATTTGTAGTCAGTTAGCGATTTGCAGCAGCTAGATCACTGATTCTCATAGCAGAGTCCCCCTCTAGGAGTGGCTTCCATACGCTCTAAATACAGACCAGGAGGGAGGTAGAGCAGTAGCAAAACAATGGGAGGGACAGAGGGCCAGGACCATGCAGGGGAGGTGTACCTGGAGCACTGAGCTGCGGAGGGCCTGGAGCATGGAGCTGTGAAGGGCCAATAGCATGGAGCTGCAGAGGGCCTGGAGCCTAGAGCTGCGGAGGGTCTGAAGCATGGAGCTGCAGAGGGCCTCGAGCGTGAAGATGCCGTGGGCTTGGAGCGTGGAGCTGCAGTAGATGTGGGGGCTCAGGTTCAGCAGGCACTGAAAGTTCATTCAACCTCAGTGGGTCAGGAGGCTTTGGTTTAGAGGGCATTGGCAGTTCATTATACCCCAGAGGATCAGGAAGCTTACTGTAGGTTTAGGAGGCACTGGCATTTCATTCAACCCCAGTGGGTTAGGAGGCTTGGGTTCAGGAGACACTGGCAGTTCATTCCACCCCTGTGGGTCAGGAGGCTTTGGCAGCTCTGGGAGGTCACACATCTGGCACCCCTTGCCATTCATGGAATTCGGGAGGATTTGGCACCCCTGGCCGTTCGGGGAATTCAGAGGGATCTGGCGCCCTTGGTCATTCAGGGAATTCAGGAGGATCTGGTGCATTCAATATGGCAGCTCTGGCACTAATGCAGGATCTGGCAGCTCTGGCATGGACAGAGGATCTGGCAGCTCTGGCAGTAAAAGCTCTGGTGGTGACAGCAGCAGCTCTGGCAACTCAGGTGGTGGTGGCCATTCTGGTGGCTCAGGTGATGGCATTTCAGAAACTGGAACAGAAACTATGGCAGGAACAGACTTGGAACAGGAAGCCATCATGGAGTGGTGACAGATTGGCAGGTACCATTATGTGAGCTGAAGGGGTGGAGGCAGCCATTTTGTAAGCTAGTGGACTTGAGGTGGCCATCTTGTTACTGGGTTGAGCAGCAAACCCTATCACCAGCAGGTCTTGCGGTCTATCCTCAATGAACCAGGCTTCCTGACGCAGATGGAAATTTATGATACGTTTGTTTGCAAAATGGTCAGGCAAGCAACAGTCAACACAAGAGCAAACAGATGTATACGGGCAATCCAGAGTTGTGGTCAAAAGGCAGGCAGCATACAGAAATAAACAAATAAAACAAGCAAGGTTCAAAAACACGGAAGGCAAGGAAAACGCGTCGTAATGTTCACCCTTTAACATCACAGTTTAACAAGACCCAGCAACAATGTGTGTTTGTGCTGTTTTTGAAGTCCATGTAATCAGTCTATGACAATCCTCTGGCTGTGTGTATGCAATCAGTCATGATCAAGAACTAGTTTTGTGTGTGTGGTGCATGACTGTAGTCTATAGCAGATTTGTAGTCTGTTAACAATCTGCAGCCGATAAATCGCTGATAATCATAACATATATAACAAAATAATACATAAAAGACTTTGAAATATTATTTTGATTTAAAGTAGGCCTAATTTTTCTTGTGATCAAAGCTTTCATCATCACTTTAATAACTTAGAATCATTCTGAATTAATTATAATGCTAGATTAATGCCCAATGAACACTTTTAATTGCAACAGAGTTAAAATAAATGTGTAATCCCACATGGCCCATCATGCAGCTAGTTATGTGGACCTTTGTCTTCCCTGGTGTGAATTACTGCATTAGTAATAATAGTTTGCGCTATCACATTTCAATGTAGGCCGCAGTAGCCCCTAGTAGCCACATTTCCACTGTCAGGCCAGTGCGAGCCAGGGCTTTTATCGGGCCGGGCCGGGCCAATCGCCCGGGAGATTGAGCAGTGAGGCCGAAATCATGTCGCGTTACCACTGTCAGGCTGACAGCTTGCAGCGCGTCACGCAACGTCCTCCGAATCAAAACGTCACGCAACCCGCCCACTTCAGTGAGAATCAGGCACATAAAGCACACCATCGCATAATCACGAGAGCAATAAAATGAAGACAACCGAAACAAACAAATGACATGTTACAGTACAGCATTACATTATATGTCAATATGCACAGGCCTGTGTGTTTCCATTTATTATATTTGTTCACTCACCGAGTGACTGTTGGCATTGTGCATCGACTGTTAGGTCTCCACTAACGGAGGGACCCAGCGCAGTGATTGCACCGATCCATAATATAAAATTACAGAAATTATCTGGTAATAACTCGGTATGAAATGTATTTTATAACATCCTTGTTTTGATAGACATCGTGTTAAGTGTTTCAGCACATAAGAGCAAGTAGACTAATAAAATATAGCCATATCTGTTGCGCTTATTTCTGCTATTTTTAATTCTTTAAATTATTTCAATATAGCTCAGGCTATTTTATTGAGGTGTGACACTATTTTTTGAGCCTCCAAAAGTGGACACGTTTGTAAAAGTTTTATGTATTTCTGTTGTATTCATATTTTGTATTATCTCCAAAATAAATTAAAAAAGAAAAAAGCCGGTCGAGTCATCAACAGAGCTGTCAAGCGAGCGCTCTTTCGCCCGGCCTCACACACAAACACACAGGTCTCACAATGCACGCGCATCTGGCACAAACGCAAATGCACTTTTTAAAATTGACAAAAACTCTCGACAACCTTTACTGGTTGCTGTGTCTTTAATATGGTGTAAACATTATTATGCACTATTGAATCATTGAGGAGGACGCAGCAAGGAAAAGTCAAATTAAAACTTTTTATGCAACAGCCTTACATTTAAAAGGGAAACATAAGGGCGATTATAAGCAAAAAGACCCCCAGCCTATAAGTTGTTTTTATGGAATAGCCTATCTTAAACTGACCAGCTATACGCTTTCTTTCCCTTATTAATTTATTTGTTTGCCGCATGTACTCGAGTGCAGTCGGAAACTAGTGTAATGACCATATGCCATCTTTAACAGACTCAGGCAAACTCCGCCTGTCCTTTTCACTCTGCCCCGAAGCCCCAGCTTTGCTCTTTGGCCCAAGGTATTCGGCGAGCTGTAAAAGGCCGGCTGCTGGCCCCGAGAAAGCCCCGCTTTGGCACGATCAGGCCCCGGAAGTGACAGTGAAAACGCGACTGGCCTTGGCTCGCCCTGGCTTGCTCACTTTTGGCGCGATTGTGGAAACGGAGCTAGTGATACCCCCTCTCTATTTGCTCCCCTCCAAGGGCTGCAGCACAAGAGTGCCCCCCACCCCATCTACAGAGGGTTTAAGAGCAGTTAATTCAGCAGTTATCTGCCAGTCACTACATTTCTCCAAGCTCCTTTGGAAAATGCAAAGGCCAATCTTGAGAGGCTAGTACCAGAGACATTTCTGGCACAATGGGAACTCCTGCCAAATGTCTTGTAGTGGGTCCTGCTTACTATTAAACTGCCCACCCCAGTTAAATGGGGTGCTTCACATTTTTTTTTTTTTTTAAAGATTTATTTTTGGCCTTTTTGCCTTTATTAAGTGGATAGGACAGTATTTGAGACGGGAAGCGAAGTGGGAGAGAGAGGAGTTAGGATGGGAAATGTCCTCGAGCCGGGATTTAAACTCGGGACTCCCTGAAGTTCTACAGCACCGTATGTCGATAAACTAACCCCTAGGCTATTGCGCCGATGGGTGCTTCACATTTGAGTGAAACCCGAGCAGGCCCTGGCAATAGAACAAGATGAGACTAACTATTGTGCAAGAAAAAATTGTTTCCCTCAAAAATGTGTTCCTCTCAAAATCGAGTCAGGCTTTTACAGCCATTATTTCATAGTTCCAAAGGAACATCTAAGACCATCTGAATGTTGGAGCAGACATCTTGTCGAAGCAAGGGCTGAGGACCAAGAAATGGAGACTCTCCCTGTTGGTGGTGGAGACCATATGGAAGATGTTCAGCAAATGTGTTGCAGTGGATCCTGCTCACTATAAAAATTGCCAACCCTGGTTCAGCGGGGTGCTTCACATTCTAGTGAAACCTGAGGAGGCTCTGGTAATGGAACAAGTAGTAGACTCAATACTGAGCAAGTGGTTCATAGAACATGTACCCAATCTCAAAATTGACTCAGGCTTTTACAGCTGTTACTTCATAGTTCCAAAAGAGGATGGAAGATTACAGCCAATCCTCAATTTAAGACAGCTAAATTGAGTAGTCAAAATAATCAGATTTAAAATATTGACTCTCAGTACAATCAGCCCACATTTTTAATCTGGGGACTGGTTTGTCATAATACACCTTAAGGATGCATACTTCTATGTATCCATTCTTTCATAACACAGGAAGATCCTGAGGTTCGCATTCGGGGGAAAAGTGTCAATTTTGAGTCCTTCCATTTGGTCTAGCACTCTCACACTGGAACTTCACAAAGATTACTGAGGTGGCTCTAGCACCTCTTTGTATGCAGGGAATATGAATCCTCAATTATCTACACGACTGGTTAATATGTTGTTCTTGCTCAAAGTGGTTGCGGCAGAACAGAAAGTGTGCTTGTACCGACGAGGACAACCAATTTCTTAGGTGTATTTTGGGACTCCACAATAATAGGTTAAAGTCTGCCCCCACCTCGGATAGAATTGTTCCTCTTAGCCGAAAGCAGAGTCAAGCCAGTCCAGGCCATCACTGTAAAACAGTTTCAAAGACTGTTAGGGCTAATAGCCGCACCATCCAAATTAGTACCGTTTGGTCTGCTGTACATGAAACCATTAAAGTGGTAGCTCAAAGCCAGGGGGATTTCCCCAGGTGAGAGCCCATTCGTACAATCAAGATCTTACAGCAATGACCTCAAACCTTGGCAGTGTGGAGAAAACACTGAATCCTGTCCCAGGGCCCAGTATTGGGTGCAATTTGTCATTTTGTTGTTCTGACAACTGATGCTTTCTGCACTGGCTGGTGAGCGACCTCCCTGTATCGATACCATAACCTGTGGCACATCAATTGTCATGAGATGATGGCAGTGTTTTTAGGACTAAAAAACTTTCTCCCCAATGTCAGGGGACACCAGGGGCCCTATCATACACCCGGCGCAATGCAATTGTTGTTTGCTGGTTTCAGCTTGGTGCAAGAGTCGTTTTGACGTTTTGCGCCATGCTGTTTAAATTGCAAATGCATTTGCACTCATGTGTGCACCCATAGGTGTTCTGGTCTAAAAAAGGAGGCGTGTTTGAGGTCCATTGCTGGCGCATTGCTATTTTGAGAAACTATAATAGTCTTTTTTAGACCATAACAAAGTATCTCTCATTCTCATGCTGTAGATGCTCTGTTTAACTGTTCTCTCTAGTGAAGCGTTCAGTTTTTCCACTTACAAAATCTCCATGTAAATAGCAAATGCACCATGGCGCGACGCAACTGACTCTTAAAGGGAATGGGAAATAAGACTCTGATTGGTTTATTCTCAAAACACACCTAAAACTCATTAAGAAAATCTTTTAAAAAAAGTAAAAGTGGATTCTGACACGCCCTTAATGCGTTTGGACCCTGCGCTTTGCGATTTGTTTGTCAGAATGGACAACACATCAGTGGTCTCCTAAAGCAACCATCAGAGAGGTCTCAGGACATGCTCTTTGTGCATATTGGGCCAGCAAATCCTCCTTTGGAGCCAAGGGAAACTGCTTTCTTTTCGAGCAGTATACATCCCAGGCCATCGGAATGTGGGAACAGACAGGGAGCTGAGGCCTGGTGAATGAAGGCTCCACCTGTAGATGGTGGAGAATGGAAAAGATCTGGCAAGCCGACGTAGATCTCTTAAGACAAATCCAGCACCCCTTATGCTTGATGCTGTGGTGCAGATGTGGCTGAGGCTTTGTCTGTATGCCTTTCCCCTGATCACTGTGCTCCTGGGAGTTCTGGAGAGGGTTGGTGAGACGAGATCTGCCTACGGCTATTAGTGCCATACTGGCTGGCCTGAGTACAGTTTTTGGGCCTTGTGTCTGTCCTAGATAGCCTCCTGTGGGAGATCCCAATCAGGATAGATCTTCTATCCCAGGTAGATGGGTAGATTGTGCACCCCGTCTGAATTTTTGGAAACTTGGGGTCTGGTCTCTAAGGGGGCCCACCTTTATGAATGTTGACAGACCATACTTATCTCCAGAGCTCCCGCTATGAGAAGGTTATACACCACAAAGTAGCAATTGTTCCAAAACTTCACTCCAGGTATGGTCAAAGTTTTCCTGTACCCCAGACCAGGGTACATTACCAAGGTCCCCACAAATGCGTCTTGACCAGTGGTGTTGCAGACCTTTCATTCACCTCCATTTGTGATGCCAGACCAGGAATAGCTCATTTTGATGTGCTCTGTGAGGGCCCCTTGACACATACGTCCACAGAGCTGCCCATTTTACACAGATCTACCACTACATGTGGCTTTATTTCATTGACAAATGTCGTGGGCGCAGTATTAAGTTGATATTTCGCATTTATGTAATAGCCTACGTACATGTCAATCTCTGCCCGTGCACAAAACTTCTTGCGCGCCCTCAAATATACACTGCTGAAGTGCAGATTTTCTCACGCTCTCAAATAAATGCTGCTGACGTGTAATTTACTGCGTTTATGTAATGAGTATATCTCCAACATTTATTAGATTTGCTAGGAATATTTATGAATGTCTCCAATAGAACTACAGAGCGACATTAATGCGTCCTGAAGTCAAATGAAACGGCAATAAACTCCAGCAAGATAAAGTCATTGTATGCAGAGCCACAGACCTTTATCTATAAATAAAATATAATTATGGAAACTGTGTTCATCATAACTTAAAGCTACGCCTTGTTTTTTATAATTCACTTACCTTTTAATACGTTTTTGGTGCGATTATAACCCGCTATTTATAAACCGATCGAATGTTTTGAATTAAAAACTGTAATGTAGCCGTGGGGGGATGAATTTTGGTGTGGCGCCCCACCACGGAAGAATGAATGTAGCGGAAATCATGGCTATTGGATATTATTCCTATTGCATGTATTTGGCATGCAGCATAGAGTTCCCTGAGAGGAAACCTCTCAGGTTACTTATGTAACCATGGTTCCCTGAAGGGAACAAGATGCTGTGTAGTGTTGCCATACTCCCTACAAGCCTGCAATGCTGTTAGATGAAAACTGAAGTTGAAGCTGTATATTCAGCACCTGGTATGACGACACGTCATCACATGTCACTGTGATGATGTCACACGTTGCCACATCATGATATGCTGACCCAACAATCAAGATTGGAGAGGTTACACATGTGCTTCAGTCCTTCTATAAATAGTTTCCATTGCATCCACTTGTTACACAGCATCTTGTTTCCTTCAGGAAACCATGTCTAGGCGCGTAAACTAAGAAGTGTTTGAACAAATATTCTGTGTGTGTTTTATGGAGTTATATTAGTGACTTAAAAATATTAGGTTTTTACTAGCGACACAAATATTTCCTATTAATATTTTTATGTAGTCCAGTTTGTCCTGTTTACAGTGGTACTAGACTTTAGCCACTTGTATATTTATAACCAATTTAAAAAAGCACAAATGTCAGGTGTGACAAAGGAGGTTGTCACTGGCCTGCAGCAGAACTGCTTATAAACTTTTCTTCACACAGATTCATTTAAACACTGTAATCTATCCAAATACAGGGTGAACACTGGAGTTGCTTTGCTGCCGGATTGCATACATTCAGACATACATGCACACATTTCAAGTGAATAATTCTGTCACACCTTCACTCAAACATATTCTCTTACCTGTTGTCCAGTTGTGTTTGTTTGTCTCGTCTCACAGATCTTCTGGGCTCTGCCACAACAGCTACGGATGACAAAGGGTCCATAAAGCCCAACGCAGTCATTTATGTGCAAGTGTTTACTGCACATGTGCAAAGTGGTCGGTCAGCTGGAGATCCTATGTGGTTTATGTGCAGGGAGGAAAGATTGACCAGGACAATTAAATGAAAAGCGTTTATAAAACTTGAGAACATTGAATACAGTTAATTATGTTGTGGAAATGGGTATAGTGATACAAATGCGGTTTATACAAAAACCTGTATAAACTACTTACAAAAATGTTTATAAAATACTTACCTTCTACTTACTTATTGTGATGGTTTGAGCCATTCCATGCCAGATTCTCTTCTATAAAAGGGGCAGGGTGAGTGCAGTATGGTCTGGTCGTGTAGGAGCAAGGTTGTGGAATTGAGTGAAAAGTTAAATAAATATTATTATTTTATATAAGTGCTAATTGTAAATATCTTGTGAATTTTGTGTTTTGCTTGATTTGTGTGTGTGTGTTTGGGGGGGGGGGGGGTTAGAGGGCTGGGAGTATTCTAATTCACTCTGCACTTTAAATAAAGACACTTTGCAGCACAGTGCTAATACAACTTCGGCATTTTTGAAAAATTTGAAGTTTCTAATCAAAAAGAAAATCTCAAAATCAAGTTTGTAACATCTGGGCATGTTAGAACTTCTCCAGGAACTCTAAACACCCTCAGACGCCAGAGACTTTTAAAGTTGGTTCCTAAAAAGTCTCCAGTGTGGCAGAATTAAAACAATTCTGCTATGATGAGTGGGCAAATATCCTCCAGAGCACTGTAACGGACTCATTATGAGTTTCCAAATCACTTGATTGCAGTTGTTGCTGCTAAGGGTGGTCCAGCCAGATATAATGGCTGTTTCTCAATTCCAAGAATGGACCACCTTATAAAAGAATCAGTAGACAGGCCAGCACTGCCATTTCCGCTTGACGAGCTCATGCCAACAGATCTACCTTCTCTTCCAGTTCAAGTATTTTTGGCAGGCTGCATTGTTCATCGAGAGGTGCCCCGTGGAGCCCCAGAGGTGAATGTAGAAATTCACAGCCAGAGTCACCATGTACTGCTAAATTCAGGAAGTGCTGTCATTTTTAGTTCACAAGTAAATTCTAAGCCCCAGGCTAACCTCAAAATCATCACTCCCAGTAACGTGTTCATGGTGATACTCGCTATGTGCCTAATCACAAGGTGAACATCAGGATGGGACCCGAGTACTGCCCAGTGTAGGTGGGTATTCTAAGACTTACTGGTTCCGCTGCTGTTTAAGACTATAAAGATCGCTGACCCTTGCCTCGCAGCCTGCCAATGCACGTGCATGACGCCATTGACGGAAACACGAAAAGTTGAGGAGGAACATCAACCAGCCCTTTTGATGTTTGACAGTGGGAGAGATGGTGAGTCCCCCTCTTAAAAATACAGTCTTTGATGTGTTCCAACAGTTCATGGAAGGGGGCTCTTTTGTTAAGGAGCAGAAAACGGGCTACTGTCCTAAACACTGCTGGTGACAAGTCAGCCGGATAGAGGACAAAGATGTTCATGTTGCTCCCCAACCTCTCCCACATTTTATAGTGCAAAACGGTCTGCTTTACTGTGTCACCCAGTGGTGGGGGGAGGAAAAACCGCTACTGGTAGTCCGCAAGATGAAAAAACGATCGTAGAGTTGGCTTACTCCCATCCGATAGCAAGGCATTTAGGGGCCCAAAACACCATTGAAAAGATTGGAGACTGGTTTCACTAGTGAAGAGGTTCTGCCAGGTGTGCCCAACCTGCCAGCTAACGTAACCCATGAAACCAACCCCCAGTCCACTCATTTCGCTGCCAATCATTGGGGTGCCCTTTGAGGATGGACCTCATGGGGCCATTGCCAAAGTCAGGCAGGGTGCAACACCACATCCTGTTAATTGTGGACTATGCCACTAGATACCCTGAAGCAGTCTCCCTCAAGAAGGTCACCTAAAAAAAACATTGCTAAAGAGCTTTTCCTGCTCCTCAGCTGGGTAAGCATACCTTCTGAGATCCTGACCGGCCAGAGTACTCCATTCATTTCCCAGCAAATGGCTGACCTCTGCCGGCTGCTGAAGACCAAACAGATCCACACCTCCATCTACCACATTGAGACCAATGTCCTCATCAAGCAGTTTAACCTGACCATGAAGCAAATGCCCCAAAGAGTGGCGACTGAATATCACTTCTTCAAGAACGACTGGGATAAGGGATAAGGGAAGTTCTCCAAGCCTAAACAGGATTTAACCCCTTTAAAGCTCATTTTCAGATGCCAACCAAGGGGAGGGGGCTCCTCAACATGGTCAAGAAAGCCTGGGAGCAGCAGCTGGCAGTTTATCACACAGTGATCAAACATGTGTGGTTGATAACCGGGTCATGCCATTAGTCATGCCATTATAACCATGCTGCCAACCAAGGGAGTTCCAGCCAGGAGATAAGGTGATGGTCTTGGTTCCCAATGCTGCTTGTAAGCTCCTGTCGACATGACAAAGTCCTTGGAATAAATAGTTTGAAGAGAGAGTTGGAACTGTAAATTACTGAGTGAAACAACCTGAAAGAGGAGAAACAGTCAAAACCTACAATGTGAACCTAAAGAGGTGCGTAGGGAACCAGGAAAAGATGACTGCCCTTGCACTCACTGAACACATGGTGGTAGACACCAACCCTAAGCTGTCTGCCACCCAGAAGACAGCGCTGAGACACCTAGTCGGTCAGTTTCAGGAAATGTTCTCAGAGACCCCTTATCACACCAACCTCCTCCAACACAACAGCTGAATGCCACCTTGAATTATCGTCTGGTAATGGCCCTATCGAGTCCTAGAGGCCCATCGGCAGGCTACAGAGGTGGAAATCCGGAAGATGCTCAAGCTGGGGGTGATTTCATTTAGGAATCCATGGTTCAGCCTGATTGTCCTGATCCATAAGCCAGATAAGACCTCTTTTGCAATGATTACCAGTGCTTCAATTAAGTCTCAGATTTTGACGGCTATCCCATTCCTTGATTAGACACTTTCTTGCAATGCCTGGGAAGGGCTTGGTATATTGCCCCACTCTTCCTTAACAAAGGGTACCGGCAAGTTTCCGTCTCTGCAACTGCAAAACCCAAGCTTTTTCTACTCCCAATGGGCACTGGCAATACCGGGCCCTTCTGTTCAGCCTCCATGAGGTTCTAGCCACCTGTAAGAGATGCATCCACTCGGAGGCATGGGAGGCAGATGAATGCTTCCCACACTGGATTGAGTGCTGTGCTCTATGAGATACAGGGATACAAGAATACCAGGACATTTACATCAGCCAAAAGCTGACTCAGGGTGAGAGAAGCTGTGGTGGAGCATTGGGCAGTCCTGGAACTGAGGTATTTTCTTCTGGAAAGGAAATTCACAACATACACTGATCTTGCCTCAGTACAATAGATGTTCCAGATTAAGGATACCAATCCTCGAGTCACAAGGTGGTTCTTTGCACTCCAGAACCTTAGCTTTCACCTCAACAGTACCACAAATAACAATGTGGATGGCCTCTCTTGGATATGGGCTGCATATTCAGGTCTGTGAGGGGTCATTCCTCACCCATCCGTTGTTCTATGCTTCTTCCACCAGGACCAAGTCGTTGGGGGAATAGGGGCTTGTTAAGTGAATTGTGTTTCCAGGGTAATGGTGATCTCCATATGAAATACCCAGAGAAAACACCTAAGGATCATTACTATGGGCCAATCAGTCATGGCTGAAACTAATCAAGCCAACCTATAAAAGAGAGGCTTAGAGACCCTAGAGGCAAGCAATAACTCCATAACACCGATGCTTACCTGTTTCTAGACTCTGGAACAACCTTCCTAGCACAATTTGGGAGGCAGACACACTGATGGTTTATCCTCCGCACTTATGCTCAATGCACAGTGAGCTTACACAGACATAGAGGGAGCCTTTCTCCCCCCAGTCCTTTTGCAATTCCGGTAGAGAACACTAGTATGGTCAATCTTTGCCCACAATGCGTCATCACCTTGAGGGGTCGGCCAAAATTCCTGTCTAAAATGTGTAGGTTATCTGAGTCTCTCATGGCCAGAGCCTACAATGTTGCTTGCCATGCCACCTTGCTTACCGCTGCTATGGCCATCTACCAGCACTACTAAGTGTAGGTAATGGCTGAGCTCCAAAACGGTGGTACCTCCTTAGGCACAATGGATAAGCTCTGAACAGTGGCTGACTATGCTCTCAGGACCACCAAGTCGGCAGCTTTTGCCCTGTCGAGGACAATGGCCGCATTAGTAGTCCAGCAAAGCCACCTCTGGCTATACCTGGCAAATATGCATGATGTTGACAAGGCTCTATATTTTAAAGTGCCCAAACACCAGGCTAGTCTGTTCAGCAAAACTGTCAGGGGCCAGTCAAGTGTAATGGGACAGGTTATCTACCAGCAGGCTCCGAAAACTGCTCCTTCCCAAGGCCCATCCACTTTATCCGCTCCTTGCCAAGAGGTCCAACTGTGGCTTTAAGACCTGCTTCACCTCCACAGTCTGTTCCACCAGCTAAGCAGCATTTATTTATTATTATTATTATTTATCTCTCTGACACGATGCGTCTTACCAAGAAGCATGCCATGCTTGTGCTATTCTGGCTGAAACTATTTGACAGAAATACAATGGTCACATTGAAACTTTTTTAGAGGCTCCATGGGCATATGACATCCATAGCCATGCTCATGCCACTTACATTGCTTCATATTAAACCACTTTTGTGATGGCTGCACAGTTGAGTCCCCAGGCATGGCATGTGGGCCGAATTGCAATCACCTTGCTTTAATGCCTCACTTTAAGTCCATGGATACACCTTGCCTTTCTATGGGCCAGAGTACCCTTAAAACAAGTGTCAGGGTATGTTGTCGCCTTAACCAATGCTTCCGACATGGGCAGGGGGGCCTGGTAAGGATGGACAGCATGGACGCATATATATGAGTGGTATGCGCTCCTGCCGCATACCTCAGCTCGATCGCCATCTGCTCCTCTAGAGTTACATGAGGCTGAAAATGCAGCGTGCCATTCATATCCTGGGTGAGCTTAACCGTGCAGCCAATGCACTCTTACAGCAGCTTACAGGGTGATGAATGGAGTCTCCACCCCGGTGCATTTCAGGATAGCTTATGTCGGCCTGTTTGCTTCCTGTGAAAACATCCATTGCCAGTTTTTTTATTCTCTGACCGAGGTCACTCTTGGCATGAATGCCCTGACTCACAACTGCATCCCAGGCATGTGCGAATATGCATTTATCTTAGTGAGCCTACTCGCAGAAACACTGCAAGGTCAGGGAGGACGAGGAGCAGGTATTGTTAGTTGCACCTCTGTGGCCCAACCAGACCAGGGATATGTGCGCTTATTCTGCTCTGCTTAGAGAGTTCCCTATCAGGCAAACCCAAGAGAGCTCCTGTGATGCCCCCAAAACCCAACTTGGTGGAGGATCTGGGTGCTTAGCTCAGTACAATGTCTGGTTAGCTGGCTTTGTCTACCCAAGTGATGGGGATCAGTACCTGCTATGTGTGGTCTCGTTGACAATCCACTCTGCGTTGATCAGCCACGGCACAATTCCCTACTTCTAAGGCAGACCCGTGGCTTCCATACTCACTAATCAGCTTATCATATATAGCACCCCCCTTGGATAGAGCTAGCCCATATGCTTATATTGTCACCAGGTCTCCCCTTTGGGTAACAGGTGGCCTTCACATTGTCCTTCCCTTTCAGGACTTGCTTACGCTTTCCCAATATACTGACGTATTTTAAAAATCCCTAAAATATAGTTAGCTCTGTAAAACAGCTTGCGCCCCACCCCCCAATTATTCCCATATTCTGGTAATTAAAGGGCATAGAGACGTTGGAGGGTTACAGCAGCTGAGTCTCTAGCTGATAGTTGAGTGTTCGGCTTTTCCAGTGAGCCTGACATGCTCTCTTGTGCTGGCTATATACTCACTGATTAATTAGCAGCACCTGTGAGACTTGGGTTCAGTCAACTCATAGGCATTCTTAAGCCTGTTTTCTTAAGCTGCGGTCACACTAGAGTTTGTGTGTGCGAAAGTCTGTCATACAGTGCTGCGAAAAGGGGCGGAAATAAACAAGTTTTTAGGCATTAAAAAAGCGAGCGATTGCTCCGTGTTTTAAATTTCCGTCCACAGAGGTCATGTTTTGATCCTTGGTTGGTCTCACTCAGTGAAGTGATGCGATTCCGTAGGTCAGAGTTCACCAAGCTTGAACTTTGCCCAGCAGCAAACTGCAAAAGTTAACGCATGACCCCGTGTTTCCGGTCTGACGCATTCATGTGCATTGGAGGGTTACAGCATGCGTATAAATGGACGTGCGTATAAATGGAAGTCTATGGGAGGAAAAGTCCAGTGTGACCGCAGCTCTACTCTTCAGATTGATTTGGTCATCTAGCGATCTAAAAGTGTCTCTAGGCAACATGTCTCCATTCCGTGCCTTGGGCAATGTGGGTTACAGATGTAACAAGGACGTTCTTTCAATAATTTTTCTTTCTTTAGTTTTGGAAATGAACTTTATCGTTGATGATGGCATTACATGAGGACACAAGGATGCAAGATTGGGTAAGAATGCATATTGAGAAACAGCCTTGGTTTAGCAGGCGAAAACTTTTTCACACAGGGCTATGCAGTTTTGTATTTTGCCTTAATAAGAAAACCCTTCATTTCAAAACTGCATGATGTGTTTACTTGTATTATCTTTGACAAATGGTTCAGTTTGTTTGATGGTTTGAAACATTAAAATGTGACAAACATGTAAAAGGAAAAAAAAAGAAATCATTAAGGAGAAAAAACACTTTTTCACACTACTGTATCTTTGCTTTGTCTTGCCTATTTTAGCTAATGATTTTCTTTCCTGCCTAAATGGTAAATATAATTGAGAAGTATTAAACGCAATTACAAAATGTTGGCTGATTCTTGTTAAATTCATTTGTACAGACGACTACTGTCCTAAAAATTCTCCATTTTAGATATGCTTTAGTGGATTTTCTGTACACAAATGTTGCTCAGTCTTTTTGCCACTAAGTGGGCATATCCACAGTCAGCTGGAGGTAACGTCATATATATACCCTCTATTTAAACACCTCTGGGTGTTTTTTAGAGGAATGTGTTCAATGTCAACCTTTGACCAATGGCTCTCGTTTTCCTTTGAGAGTGTTGTTTTATGGTTATGTCCTCTCTATGAACTAATGCACCGTCATACCTCTCTTTTAGTGATTTCATATTATTACAGCTTTTTGCTCTTTCTCCAGCTCTCACCAGGCTGTCACGGGTTTCACTTCAGCTCCCCTCGTGCATCTCTGTATGTAGGAGAGGTAACTTAATCGTCTTGTATTTTTCTGTTGCCTGTTGTTCTTGATATTGATGAAACCTTGAGAAAATCGGACAGAGGATACATTTTTTCAGTATATGACAGACACTAATTCAATCAAGCCGCTAAAACCTTGCAGCTTCATTTCCCTGGACAGTTAAACTCGTCACTTTATCATTTGTCCCTCTTCCCCAGAAAACACAGGAGCTTTCAGACTCTTGAGAGGTATCTTTTAACCCTCCAGGCCCTGATGGCGATAATTTATGTGTCCCGCTAGCCCTCTCTAAGCTCCTCACTGAGAACACATGTAAGGAATGTTTTCAGTCATTAGCAGGATGTTTGTTGTAGTAGAGGCAGAAAAAGTCCATATGACATACCAGATCATTATTAAAATTATATTCAACTTGTTAGAATATGTCATTGTCATTTTTGTTGATGTTTTTTATTTATTTTTATTCTTTATTTTTATTATGTTGTATGTATTTTTTTTTTTACAATTTTGTTATATTTATCATTCTGATTATATATATATATATTTAACTTTTACTTGTTTAAAATTCATTACGTATCATTAGATACATTAAAATTGTTTGTTGTTTTTAATTGCAGTTAATGTTTATTTAAAAATTGTGTTGATTTTTATTATACTTTATATTGTTATGATATCGTAGTTGATATTTCCTTTATTTTAAGTAACTGCAAAACTTAACTACAAAAAATAAAATTTAATATTTAAAAATTATTTGTTTGGATTATTTTTTATGCAGAAAAATGTTTGTATAGTAAAAAAATTGCAATGATCAAAATGGATAGAATAGTGAAGGAAACCCAGCTTCTGTGAAAGAACCCAAACATTAATCACTATAGATTGACGCTTCTTCTGAGAAGCGGCTAAGTCAAAATAAATGTACTTTCTATTTGTTTCAGCCATTTGATTTTTATGACACTGCTTTCTTCCATTGTAATGAATAGAGTAAACTTTCAATGTTGGGCACTGACATGTTATGTCAAAAATTTTGGAAGGAATTATCAGTGATACCTGAAGGCAAAGCCGCAGTATCAAACGTCCATATACAAACTCACAGGCCCCCTAAACTTCTTATTTGACTGGCCACAACTGCCCTATAAAAAGGATAGCTAAAATAACATGTGGTTGCTAAGAAAATTTAGGTGCTCAAAAATAATCTATATTCATGTCAAAGCTAGCTAGCTTACTTCATAAAAATGTATGAAATATTTATTTAAGCCTATTTATTTGTTTATTAGCCAAAGAATTGACATAGTAAAAAAATAGACAAGCTTATTAATGTTACCACAATACAATGACAAAAACATTTTGCATGCAAAAGTGAAAAACTTCAGAACTGGACAGCAACCATGCACTTAGATTGTGTGCATTTTTACTTTTATTTACAGTAGTCATATATAAATTTATGTGAAATAGTCCATAAGACGTATATTTTGACAGTTCAGGTGCAAAGAGAACAGATCACATTGCATATGAGGGAAGAAGCATTGCACAGGTATGACTCAGTTTTTTGTTCCAAAGGCGTCTTAATTCCTGAAGCAAATTAAAAATGGCATATTTGGCAAACCATATTCTGACAATGTGTTCCTCTGGCATTCTAAATCAATACATGTGTAAAAAAAAATCTCCTTTATTCCACATACTTTCTGTTCTCTGTGGTGTTTCTTCCTGCACTATTGCAATTACTTTTTTTTAAGCCAAACGACTGTTAGTAAATCTAGACCCTGTACCTCTTTATTATGTAAACTTCTGATTTTAGTTTAGTTTATTTGTTTACAGGGTCAATGCACATTAATAAACATTACAATTGGCAAGTTCATAATTCAGTAGGAGTTCCTGGGACACAGTCAGCAAAAACAGCTTTACATGTATGGGGTCCATAGAGGAGACACGGATTTTATTCAACTACTGTCAGAAGTAGTTGACAATTTCTCTCACAGGTTAGAGCTCCCTCTATGAGGCGAGCCTACTATGTGAAGTATTTCTGTTTATTGAGTAGTTATCTTCTCAGTCCTTCCTTTAAGACTATTTGAGTGTCTGCTGTCACCCTACACACTGCAGATTTGTCACTGCCTTCTCCACACATCATAATGCAATGAATAACAGGACACTCAGGAAGCATGACCTGATCCCCCCCCCTGCCCACCATTAATGCCCTCTTTGTATCTCAGACCATAATACTGGTCTTCAGAGAATATAAATTTCTGTCTAAGCACTTCTGGTATCGTCGACTTCAGTAAGGAGGTTTGGAGTCCTGGAGGCATTTTCTGCCAGCAAAATGTGCCTGGAATTCAGGGCATGCACCGTAATTCTCATTTTATCCTAAAGCCCCAGCTTGGCTAGATGCCAAGGATCCTACCACTCCCATCTAAGACAAGGTAGTGAATCTTTAAGTGCTACTTGTGGAAGCAGACACAGATCTTTCATTTTGCTGCTATGTGGATTGCACGCAGAACATTAGCATTGGTTTTTCAAGGCCATGCCCCCAGAAGTAAATACCCACTACAAGAGTAGTCTCTTCTTGGGTGATAACATGCTACACCCCTCTAACAGACATTTGTAGAGCTGCAGCTGGGAAACACTTAGCACATTCACAAGTTTCTACTGTCTCTTAACGCTTCATTGGGTGACATTTCAACACACATACAATAGAACAGTTAAAAAATGTGCAACATGCCTGGTAAAAACACATCTTTTTCAAGACCTTGTGCCGGCCATGCGTTTCTGGGTTTGTTGGTTTCCTACTTCTGGAGAGCAGTTATGATTTCAGTTTTACATATTTAAGTGTCCTGCTTGTGGATGCAGTACTCCTTGAGGGGGCATTGATATGGCTGCACTGAGATTGTGGCTCATGTTTCTATAAGTGTGAACAATTTCCCGCAAAAGTGGTTAACACCAGTAACAGCTAAGAACTACTGTAGGACATAATCTGCCAGGTAAATCTCTGTAGACCTCCATCTTCTCTGTAATATGCCAATTCTCTCTTGATACTTCTTGGACAGGCTCTGTCTCAGGCTATGCAGTTCAGTTTGCCAGACAGACTCTCAAGTTTAGGCGCATGCATATTGTTTTATTACTGTGTATAGCACTGTGCATCTGTCTTACACTAGAAGATTGTTGTACTCCTAGCAAAAGATGCAATCAAGTTAGTTCCTTTAGCAGACCCTCTACTATGTTTGGTACAATGAAGTACAGGCTGTAAAACCCACACTTCTTCATGCCCAAATAGAAGTTACAACTGATCCTGGTTCTGTGAATCGCTATCATTTTAAAAAAATGCCTTTCAGAATGACAATGTAGAGGTGCATCCTTGGATGATATGGCAGCCGCTCAAAGTAGCTCAGGTTGTTTTGTTGTTTATTTTGAATCCACTCACTGCCAGTTGTTTACTCTTTTACCCCTGGAATTTCTTAATTGAGATACTCACAAAAACACTGTACAAGGTTAGGGAGGAAGAGGAGCAGGTCTTGCTGGTTGTACTACTGGTCCAACCAGACGAGGTTTCCAAAACCCACTCTACTACAGTCTCTAATATTTTCCCTGGAGACTTTCTTCTCAGGGACAAAGCACCGTCTGGCACCTGCATTCAGAGGTTCTGTGGAACCTCAATATGGGGTCCATAGAGGAAACACAGATTTAATTAAACTACTGTCAGAAGTAGTTGACAATTTCTTTCACAGGTTAGAGCTCCCTCTTTAAGGCGGGTTCTTTAAGCGTCGGCTGTCACCCTACACATTGCAGATTATTTACTGCCTTTACACATCATGATGCAATGGATAACAGGACACTCAGGAAGCATTACCTGATCTTTCCTCTGCCCACCATTAATGCCCTCTTTGTATCTCAGACCTCAATACTGTCTTCAGAGAATATACATTTTTGTCACTAAAGACAGCACTCCTGGTTGCGTCGATTTCAGTTTGGAGGTTTGCAGTCCTGGAGGCTTTTTCTGTCAGCGAATTGTGCCTGGAATTCAGGAACTCTCATATTATCCTGAGACCCCAGCCTGGCCATGTGCCAAGGTTCCTACCATTTCTTTTCAAGACAAGGTAGTGAATCTGCAAGTCCTGCCTTCGGAAGCAGACACAGTTCTTTCACTTTGAAGCAACATGGATTGCACACAGAGCATTGGCATTGGATTATCAAGGTCATGCCCCAGGGATAAGTACCCGCTACTAGAGTAGTCTCTTCTTGGGTGTTAATGTGCAACACTCCTCTATCAGACATTTGTAGATCTGTGGCAGGGAAACACCTAGAACATCCACAAGTTTCTACAATGTCTAAGTTGAGCTGGTTTTCCTCATGGATACTTATTGTCTCTGTGTCAGTTTGTTTGCACCATGCTTACGTGTTTGGTGGTGCCTGTGCAATCATGCTAAATCATCACCCCAAATTTGTAACTTTGCTTAGCTGCTTTGGTGCTTTCCATAGAGATCTTAATATGTCAATTGGATTTAGGTAAGGACTCTGGCTGGGCCACTGCAAAACAATGTTTTGTCTGCCAACCATTTCTTTTCCACTTCAGCTGTGTGTTTTGGGTCGTTGTCATGCTGAAATGTCCACTTGTGCTCAAGGCAGACTTCCTGATGTTGTTGTTGAGAAGTGTGATGTATTGCTCCTTTTTCCTGCCGTTATTTACTGTGATTAGGTTCACTGGTCCTCCGACTGAAAAACACCCCCAAAAACATCAGGCTCCGACCACCATGTTTGATAGAAGATGGTGTTTTTATGGTTGACGGCTTCTCCTTTTTACAGCAAATAAAGGCTACATCATTGTGGCCAAACACATTTTTGTTTCATTTGACCATAAATGGATGACCAGAAGTCGTTTTCTTTGTCCAGATAAGCATTTGCAAAGGCCAAGCAGGCTTTTGTGTGCCTTCTCTGGAGATATGGTATTTTTAGTGGTCTGCGTCAGTGGAATTCAGTGGTGTGTAATGTCTGTTGGACTGTCTGCCTTGAGATGTTGTCACCAGCAAGTCCCAGATTCATCAGGATGGTCTTGGTGGTGATCCTTTGATTCTTTTTTACAACTCCCACTATCCTCCTGGCCAGCACAGGTGTCACTTTTGGCTTTCGATCACGTCTGCTGAGATTTTTCACAGTGCTGAATATCTTGTATTGTTTATTTATACTTTGCACTGTAGCAAGGTAATTTGGATACTTAAGAACAGCTTGGGCTATTTGCAATGGTGCAGAACTTTAGATTTTCCCATAAACTCTATCTATCTATCTATCTATCTATCTATCTATCTATCTATCTATCTATCTATCTATCTATCTATCTATCTATCTATCTATCTATCTATCTATATATATATATATATATATATATATATATATATATATATATATATTTATATATGAAAAATAAAATGTAATATTTTTTATCACAAATATTTAAGTTTTTTTTTTATTAGATAAATTTTATGAGACCAAAGCCTTTCAAGCTACTGCATGATCGCAGTAATACATCAGAATTTACTGCTATAAGCAATACCACATGTTGGGAGGGTTGAAGTAGGGTGTTCCCTTAGAGGAGGAGAGTGCTGAAAGACAAGAGCTGGTATGCACAGCACTGCTAACAGAACAACTGAACCTGACAGATACAACACACGAAAGTAATTTGAAGAGAGTGTAATCTGCGGCCCATCAATCTGTGAGACATTGCATGAGATGTTGTTTGCCAAAACCCTGCTAAATTAATATCCATTACCAATCGCCTGCTCCCAAGGCTACTGCCATGTCAATTGGAACACTGTTTCAGCTTTAAATATCGAGTTAAGAACAGAAATTCTGAGATATGAGGCGTAAAAAGATACTGTCAGAACAACATTTCTCATTCATTTCAGGAAATATGAGAAAAAAATAACAATGACTGTGTTGTCACCTCGTAGAATATTTCCCCTCGTCTTTCCTCGAATAAAAGGGAGGTCTTGATGAATGGGAAAATGAGCCAATTTCACTCAAACAGAGAACATCTGAATCCAAACAACTGGTATTCTTGGGTTGTGTTTCCATCATGTTACCTTAAAGGATCAGTTTACCCCAAAATTAAAAATCTCTTATCGTTTACAGAACTCACACTTCAAATGTCGTTCCAGAGCCATAAGATTATCCATCATCCTCTGAACACCACTGAAGATATTTTATAAACCAATCTGAGAGATTTCTAAAAGTATTTCACCATAATGTACTACAGTGCCTAAAATGTTTATCAAAAGACCAATAAACAAATTAATATGGATCAAGTGGCTTTATTCAACTCTTCTGGAGAGATCTGGTCACTCTATATAATAAAGAAATTTAATTCACTTATTTATTTACACACTCAATCATAAAATCATACCTGCTTCATGCAAAAGAACAAACCTCATACTATATAGGGCAGGGCATGTTGGATACTATGCAGGAGGGGTGCCCAATCCAGTACCTTGATATCTACCTTCCTGCAGAGTTCAGCTGCAACCTTAATCAAACACACCTGTCTTTAATTGCCAAGTGCTCTTTCAGATCCCACTTAGTTGGTTTAGTTGTGTTTGATCAGGGTTGGAGCTGATGTCAGGAAGGTAGACCTCCAGGAACAGGATTGGCCACTCTTCAATCCAATTCATGTTTATTTCTCTAGCGCTTTTACAATATATATTGTGTCAAAGCAGCTCAACATAGAAGATCTAGTAAATTGAAACTGTGTCTGTCCAGTTTTCATAGTTGAAGTTTAGTTCAGTTTAGTGTGGTTTAGTTTTAAGTGAGTGAAAGTCCAAACACTGAAGAGCAAATCCATCGATGCACAGCTTCGCAAGTCCACATAGTTTCCATCTTGCAACAGAGCATTTGATTGGTCAAGGTCTGATGAGGAAGTGAAGTATGAGGTGATCATTGATCCATTTAGGTGGAAGTGACAAACTGTACGGTTTGGATGTTTACAGTACTGTATATCTTCTAAATGCAAATTCCTTAGTTTTGGAGCACACTAGCTCAGTGGTTCCAAAAGTGGGGGTCAGGAACTTCGGGGGTTGCGGGATTATGAGGAGATTAATGATTTTCAAAAATCAAATTAATTTTATGAAAACTATTAGAATGAGCATATTCTGTCCATATGCTACATTTCTTTTCCATTGTGACCACTGGGCCCGGTTTTTCAAAAGTAATCCACTTGGATTTTGGATAAGGAATTGGATCAAATCTTGAAAATGGGTTTTTCAAAAGAAAAAACGGATTACATAATCGGATTAGATCATGTAATCCAATCTTGGTTTTGATCCAGATCAAACCTTTAGTTTGGGTTTTTAAGACCTTTTTTGTAGGATCTGGATCACTTTGATCCAAAAAACCTGGATTAAACTGATCCCATCAGAAGGGTGGATTTAGCGTGGATTTCATGACTAAAATGTAAAGAAAACTTTAAAAATGTATTAAATAATACTATTTTTATATCATGCAGTATCTTACAAGATATACTATTTATTCATAAGGTTTTAATTTTATTTGTTCATCTGTCAGGCTATAGTGATTATTGGCTTTAACATATTTAGCCTTTCAGTATAGGCCTACAGCGAAGTAGAAAGAGTTTGGCCTCATAAAATAATTCCCCAAACAGCTGTCAAAACAGACCAAAAACAATCAATTTTATTTTGTCACTAATTGATATATATATTCATCACAATGAAAAATATTTTTCTTTTTAGAATATTTTTTATTGATGCATGCAATGATTACAGAATAAACAAAAAATGCAAAGAATGGCAATGACTGATTTTTGAAATCTCTTTCAACAATTGCAAAAAGAGACTGAAAGGGCAGAAGCACAGCTTCGTCTGGCAGAGAAATAACTGAATCTGACCAAACTGCAGCAAACCAAGGCCAAGCACTTGAGATCCGCCTCCTAAAGGATACGCTCAGACAAGCTGGTCTCTCCACATCAGATGAGGAAGTCTGAACTTATTGTGGAGTTTTTGACATTAAGTCTTTTTTTTATTTACATCTATATTTGAAACTTATTATAAATATCCTCAATGTACAGTGTTGTAGGTCTCAGATGAGCGGACTGCAGGAAGAGGATGGGGTGGGCTTTTTCTTGTTTTTATTATTTATTATTATTATTAATTTAATATTTATTAAATTTTCTTAGTTTTCATTAAAAAACAAAAAAAGTTATATTGACCCCACGCTGGCTATTCTACTTGTCGCTCTTCACATATCTATAGTTCTACATTGTGATGTCCTATCCTGTTTGAGCACTGATACTCCAGATTTAGTGATCCTGAAAAGTTCCTATCCGGATCAGATTGATCCAATTCGATGTTGCTTTGAAAAACTGGCTCAAAAAGTAAGCTGGATTACGTGATCACGGATCGCAAAAACAGAATTACTAAATCTGGATCAATTTGATCTGGATTAAACCTTTTGAAAAACCGGGCCCTGGGGTCTCATTATGTTAGATTAAAGACACAGCAATGGGGTCAGATGCAGCAGATTGATTTCATGGCACCAGGGTAAACTTTCTGACAGCTTTACAGCACTCACATACACTAAAAATAAATACAGGCTACAAGTGAAGATGGGGGATGACCTCCGAGTGGCATTCTCAAAATTAAACAAATAATAGACTTGGCCCTATTAGAGTGTGGAAGCCATTTTGCGTTTGCAAGGTTTGTATATTTATAACCACCTCAGAGGATATTGGAGGTCATAAGTCACTGGCATTGTTATTTTGGGGTGCTGAAAAGTTTGGAAACCCCTGCACTCGCTTATAGATATCCTTAAGACTGATACTAACATTAAAAAAAATGTTACATTTTGAACAGGCCACCACACACAATAGTCAATCTTATTGGACTTTATGGAAGCTCAAATGCGCCATGTGACTAGCAAAAATGAATCTTATTGGTTATTGAGAAAATATGCTTGCTGTAGTCATTGCTTGATTTCATTGAACAAAGCAATCTCGTCTTTTCAAAAGACTTGGATTTATTGTTTGATCTCTTCAACAAACTTTTTGAATTGTCAAAGTTTGGGGCCAACAGACATTCAGTGGAGGAAATGAATCTTGCAGACTGGATTACCAATATCTTTATTGTCTTTTGAAGATGAATGCATTTCTTAAGGGCTTGGAGTAAATGATGGGTTCATTTTCAATTGTCGTGAACTAACTCCTTCATTTGTCGAACATATTATTTTATTGTTTTCATCTTAGAATGAACTGACAGTAGCCCTGCTGATAAGGCTTGCTTCACGCAATCCAAACAAGCGATCAGAAGTGCTCAAGTTGATTTGCAATGTGTCTCCCCAAGCAGATAGAGTGGCACCAGCATAAACCACCGATCATAAACTACTGTAATGACTCTGTCTCTGGAGAAAACGGCTGGCAGAGATCACATTTGGGGTGGTATAATCACAATCAAGTGCGAGAAAGGTTTATTGGCAAAACATTAAACATGCTAGCAGTTACTATTCTGCACATTGTTACAAGCTTGGAAAATATTGTTTTTACCCACAGGCTTTTTGTGGCAATTGGCATGAAAGCTAATTACATGCACTTATAGTACAAACAACGTCTGCCGTAAAGAAAGCATCATTAGAGATTAACAACATCGGTAACATCAAAAGGTTACAGGTGCAAATTCTTTCAAGCTGATAGCCAATAAACTGCTAACGAGAGTGAAAAGTGTGGTCTCTTTGCAGTCTTGACAGATTGACATTAAAATGACTGGTGTAATATATAATACCTCATTTCTCATTCATTTCCAACTTACAGGATCATTTACAACTGTAAAAGTACTGAATTAGTGTCCACAATTTACAATCACAGGATGAATTCTGATTGGCTGCCAATGCTTTATCATTCTTTGGATGGAAAACAACTGTACTTTTAGGTTAAGCAAACAGTAGATGACTGCAAAGGTGATCTTAAATGTAAAAACAGCATTTGAAAACACATCGAACAGCCTAGCAACCAGTCAAAACACTGTAGTGAGCTTTGTACCACAAACACCGTTCTCGTGTTTTTAGAGAATGTAAAAATCTCCTTTTAATTCAAATCATGCAACTCAGAGTCATGTATAAACATTACTTCACATAAAAAGTGAGGGATTGATTTTCAGATTTAATTATTCTAGACTATCCTGCCAGCACCCAAAGCCACAAATTGAATGATTCACTTATAAAAATGACATTTAATTGAGAGATTCAGAACACACACGCTTTTCCCTCATCAAATAAAGCTGTCAGATACTGGTTGCCAGTCCAGGACCTGGTAAAACAGCTTGTTATTTTTTGCTGTCTCCTTTTAAAATATGACAAGATTCTAATGGTGTAATAGGGTATATGCCGAGCTGTTGTTTCCATACTGATTGATAAACTTCTGTGACCTGTTATTGTGAGGTTTTTTTCCATCTTATACAGTTCGTTTCACAGCATCGATGTTGTCATGTAATTAAAATACAATCAGTTAAATAGACTGTGGCATTCATTCAATTGCTCAAGCATAAAACGAGACAAAACGCCGTGTACTCAGTCAGAATCGTCAGGTCAGCGCAGAAGCTTTATTTAGGGCCGGCGCTTCCATAGAGTCGACCTAGGCGGCCGCCTAGGGCAGCAGAATAGAGAGGGCGGCGTCCCCGAAACTACCCTCTCCACCCGCGCCCTCATCCGCGTCTTGGGCGGCAGAATAGAGAGAGCGGTGTCTCCGAAACTATCCTCGCCACCCGCGCCCACAATTATATCCGCGTCTAGGGTGGCAGAATAGACCCCCCACGGTTTCACTTTAGGTTTGACGGCAGCGTGACCGTCCTTTGCCTAGAGCGGCAGTTTAGCTTGCTCCGGCCCTGGCTCTATTAAATATACTGGGGTAAAATAAATGCTCATATTATAAAGACATATCAGGGGAAAATGTAAGATGCAGGGCTTCTTGTACAATCTGAGACCCACTTTATATCGGATATCCCTCAGCCAGTGGGGATCGCTGATTTTTTAAAGAAAACAGACCTTAAACAAGCCGATTTTACATTGGCATTCAGTTCATAGGAAACGCTTGACCCAAGTTACAGGCAAATTAAAAGTCCTATTAGCATGCTTTGGCATATACCCTTTGTAAAGGGGGCGAGGGTGGGGGTCACTGTACTTTTGGGGACTTTTTGTATTTTTCAAAAGAAGAATCATTTGCGCACATTATTTAATAATAGTTTTTAAAAATTTACTCGAAAACTTCAATATTTAAAAACAAAAAGCAACCAAATGTGTTTATTAGTTAATAATAAAAGTAAATGATTGAAGAAATTTTAGAGAATAAATCTATTGATTTTATGTAAAAACAAGGTAAAAATAAATAGTTTAAAGCAATAGTTTACCCAAAAAATGAAAACTTTGTCATTCACTCATCCTTGTTTCATAAAAGTTGGTTTTTTTTTCTGTTGAGCACAAAGAAGATATACTGAAAATACTGGAAACATATAACCATTGGCTTTCATAGTTGGAAAAAGAAATACTACAGAAGTGAATGGTTACAGGTTTCCAGATTTCATCAATATATTTTCTTACTTGACTTCTTATATCAAGTAAAAGGTGAATTGTCATTTTTATGTAAATTTTGGATCTGAATCCATTTAAAAGAGATATTTAAATATTGTGCATATTTTTTAAACTGGGTTTTTTTTTTTTTTTTAAAGCTGTATCCTGTAGTGCTAATGGAATGGAGCAGCAGTGGTGTTCCACCCTAATTGGATCACTTTACTCTCTGAAAGATTGCCAAAGCACTGCTGCAGTTTAGACTGCAAGTACCAGCTGGTGCCCGTTTGGTCTGCTGTTGATAATTCAATATGATCTACTTTTGGCTAAAGCTGGATCAAGGACTTCTTGGAACAGGTATAGTCACAATAATGTTGCTCAGTGTTATCTACATGGAAACTGTTGTGATAGCTTTGAAAACTTTATTATATGTAATTAATTATATGTATTATATTATATATAAAAAAGTGGTAACATTTTCAAATAATAGTCCACCAGTTATGTTAAAGTGTTTACTAACATGAACAAACAATTAGTATTACATTCATTACCATATTTATTCATCTTTGTTAACATTAGTTAATGTTATTTAAGGTAAATAAAGTGAGTTCATGTCAGGGCACTGCATTACCTAATGTTAACAAGCACAACTTTGGATTTTAATAATGCATTAGTTCATGTTGAACTATGATTAATAAATGCTTTACAAGATTATTCATCATACTTAGGTAATGTTAGGAAATACATTATTTAACATGACCTAATAGACCATTATTCTACAGTGATACCGAAAAAGCTAGTCAAAACACTTTAGATAACACCTATTAAGACAAAACAAATGGTTTGGTGTTTCTCAGGTCTGAGACATCAGAGTTTTATGAGTTTGGCATGCTTTGAACAACATGATGCTTTATTGCACAACTGGAATAGCTCGTGGGAAGTTTGTGGACAAATTGTGCTTTTGAATTGGATCTCTGATGCAGTTCACAATTGTTCTGAATGATTCATTCAACCCACTGAAATATATTGTGAGTAAAACTTCAGTTGGGTCTGTTTATCATAGAAATGCAACTCCAGAAGACCTTAAATATATATGCACATGGATCTTTTTTTCTTGTGTGTCTATGTTTTTATTTGTGTTTTAGGTTTGATAGGTTTAGTTCCCATTAGCCGTGTTTCCACTCTTACTTCCGGGGCTTAATTGATTCTCATCTGGGCTTCCAGAGGGCCAGTGCCCAGGTTATTTGGCCCATCGAATACCTTAAAAGCAGGCCAGATCATGAGAAGACATCATGAACACAGGCAGCGTTTACCCGAGTCAAGAGACAATAAGTAACGTCTATCAATTCTGTTTTGCCTTAAAACTCTTTCAGAGCAGTACTGCTGGGCGACTGGTTAAGCAAAATGATACTGGCCTTGTATGATCCCTGGCATGGCCCACTTTAAGCCTTGGTTTGCACGGGCCTGACTGTGAGCATAGTTATTTACTTGAACTGAAATCTGACTTGGGAGCAGGACCTCCTTTGGTTAAAAACATATTTTGTGAGTGGATTCCTTTGTTTAAGTCCCATTCTCAGGGTGGGGTCCAAACTTGGTAGATATTACATAATGTGGCTTAAAATCCTCTTTATCTCTGTACAGTACAACTCATTTTTGAAGATTTTTGGAAATCCTGTTTTAGGGATTCAGTTGAATGTACATTTTGGGAGTTGGATTCTTTATGGTAGAAGACTTGTAATCTTGTTCTGGAGGTAGGATCCCATTGCTTGATGAATTCCATGGGTCGAATCATTTTCAGTTGAAAATATAAGATCGCCATTGGTAGAAATCAAGTTTCTCAGGTAGAATCCTCAGTAGAAATCCCATTTCATGGGTGGGATCTTTCTTGGTAGAAATCTTCTTTTTGGAATGGTAAAATCATGTTCTAGAAGTGGGATACTCCTCAAGGGTGGGATTTCCCTGGGCAGAACTCTGTTAGGGGTTGAATCCCCCTCAATAGAAGTCCTGTTCTTAGTTTTGAAATGATTGGGTGACATGTTGTCACCTGAAAACACACTTACTACATTTTAGCAAATGCTATTATTTAATTGTACTGTTGTTTCGTAGGTGATGCTATTTTCTGGATGCTATCCAGAAAAGCTGTCATATTTGAATCTATTAAACTGTCTGCATTCACATTTAGAAGTTTATGAGGTAAATCTTTAGTGCTACTAGCCAGAGTTTTCTCTTTGATAGTGATGCAAAATACACCATAAGCAACACAATATTATTCTTGCCAAACAGTTGCCGCAGGCATGTAATTCTCTCAGTCAGGGAGCTTTATTGGACCTGTAAACTTGTTGGCAGGTGGGGACGGACTTTCACTAATACACAATGTTCAAGGCCTACCAGGCGATTTGTTGCTTAGTCAACCTATACATCTGTTAATGTAATCCAATCCCAGCAATCCAACTCAGATTAGGAGGCTGAGTTGTAATGCTGTTAGATTTATGCCAGTACTTCTGCGTGTCAAATTACCACACTATCTTCCCTGTAAGTGTGAACAAGACTTGTGACCTAATAGTGTAGTGAGACTGCTTCCCATCATATGCAAGACTGTGATTTTGAATTTCTTTTTATTCAAACAATCACATGATATGCAGATTAACTGCTCAAATTAATTTAATACATCAATTCCAATAATACAATTTTTTTTTGTAAAAATTAATACATTCCTGGTGACGCAGTAGGTAGTGCTGTCGCCTCACGGCAAAAAGATCGCTGGTTCAAGCTGGGTCAGTTGGCGTTTATGTGAAGTTTGAAGGTTTCCCCCACAGTCCAAAGACATGCAGTACAGGTAAATTGGGTAAGGTAAATTATCCGTAGTGTACGAGTGTGAATGAGTGTGTGTGGATGTTTCCAGTGTGCTGGATTAGTTGGCGGTTCATTCAGCTGTGGCAATGTACAGTTACACTTTTCAATTATTAAATGTACTGGTAAATCACGGCAAAGTGATTATTGAAATCTCTTTGAGATGGCCAATAGCCAAAATAAATAAAAATAACTACAAAAAAAAAAAAAAACTCCTAACAAAAACAAAGTCAAAGTAAATCTAATAATAAACAGGCAGGCCAGCCCTATGCTCAGATTTTCAATGATTTTGTTAAACATCAGAAAACGCTCATCATTCTCAACATGGACATTATTGATTGAGCTTGTCATTGGCCAGAGAAGGACATCTGGGTAGGTAAACGGGTCGCAACAATATCCTATAAATATAAAAGTGCCAAACTGATCAAATTTCCTTAACTTTTGATGTACAATAAATGTATAATTATGTCATGTCTTTTAAACAACCAGGTCAGCTCTTAAGAAAACACAACAGCATTCATTAATGGCAAGCATTCCGTTCCCATTAAAATTCTTCCATTTGAGCATTTTCTCGGCGTGTATTCCAAGACGGTCCATATCTTGATCAAGTCAATGACTGAAAATGCCAGTGACGCCTGAAATCGTCCAACTCGCATCAGCTGAGAAGCCACATGAGTGAGCCAGTGAGCGGAAAAAGAGCCCAGATGTTTAGTCAACTACCATATTATCTGTTTTTTTATAGACTTATATACTCTTTTGTCCGTGTCTGGAGGCTATTGACTGAAATCTGTTTACGTGCGTGAAATGAGAATTCCAATGACACGCAATCCTCAACTACAAGACTGCCATTTTACTTCTTTTTTTTTTGCACATATGGTTATTTTAGGGACTAGAGGGGGGATTTTGACAATACAATTTGGCCAACATTACTTCCTTATAACAGCCAGCAAAGTTAAAGGTTATTTGAGATTGTGTGCTATAAAAAAAACCTCAAACGTGCCGCACAAAACTGAAGTCTTTCCATGGAATTTTACAGATGGCAAATAAGATATCAGTGATTAATTCAGGGTGACTTTGGAAATTGGTTGCGACTGGTTGAGCTAGGAGTCCCACAGGCATTTAAAACAAATGTTGTTGCATGAATTCCTTTGAAAGGGAATGAGAACTGGCGTAATTTCATTTGGCACAACTCAAATGTCATAGCCATCTCTGTGTTTGTGTTTGCAGAGACCGAGACGCAAATGTCCTGCGTCAAAGAAAAAAAAAAACACACGAAAAAACAGGGCTCTTAGGTAAGTGAGCTAAATATTGTGGAGCCAGTTATCTAACACACATTCAGGACAGGTCATTTTGTATGTTGTTCAGCCCTTAAAGGTATCGTTCTTCTAGAAGTTATAAATATCATACAATAAAACTGCTAACACTTAAAATAATATTTAAATATTAATGATTAGTATAACAGAGACGCTGCTTAATTGGTCAGTTTTATATAAGAATACTTGTGGAAATTATATAGCATAAAAATATGTATACATAAATACGTCATTTATGCATGTATACAAAACTGCTGTATATGTTTGAATGTCTAATTTTATTCTTAAATGGTGCAGTTTTATGTCTTAAATCTATTCGTTATATGAAATATACAATAATAATAATAAACATGGGCAGTGTAATATACAGTAGATTTGATTTACATAACACAATATAATGCATGTAAAATCTAACATAGATATAATGATTTGTACATACACACTTCATTTATATCAATATATTGTTTGAAAATCAGAATAAAAGGAATTAATAAAGGCTTTACAACATGATATTCAAGCAGAATAAACTTAAAGTCAGTAAGAGATTTAATGGGTTACAAATGTAAAGATGATTTGCATCGTCTAGTTCAAGAAGATAAGCATAAACTGATGTATTTATTCGCAGACCTTCTCGTCTTTGATCTCAAAACTCAGCATGAAAGGAATCAGAACTTTTGTCTATTTTTGGCACACAGTCATTTAAATGCACATTTGCATTCGAGGAAAACAGGCTTATGAAAAAGCGTATTTCAGAACTTTTGGTAGAGGTAGCATTAGAACATACATCTAGAATGATGTGATAGATGCCACAAACATTTTATAAAATTCATTAAATAAATAATTTTAATATTTAATATTTAATAATATATAATAATTTTATATTTAATATTAATAATATAAAATGTAAACCCAATTTAAACTAGTATTTACAAAAAACTCATTCCGCACATATCTAAAAACAGATTTGCATTAGTGTTATTATTTAAGGATTTATCTGGATCAAAAATCATGTGTTCAATCAAAGTCAGGCAGTAAAACCATACTAAGCTTAAAATATGAATGATATCAATGCTGAGATATTTCACAAATATCAAAGGAAAGAGGTTGTGAATGAAAGGCAGGTTTGGGTTTGTTTGTTTTCTTCTTTGATAATCTGGTATATAAGCATTTGACGAATAGGTTATGCCAAATGTGCCCACTTAAAGTAATGACAGCAGCAGCATCACATGGCAACAGCTCACATGTTATTTCACCCAATACAAAAAATAACAAGCGCGGCTGGATTCTACTGACGCAGGTGGGTTTATTTTGATATATTGTCAGTATTATGTACTTTTTGAAACTTAATCTTAGCGTGGGACTTCATCATTCTCTGTACGTCACCGAAAAATGCATGTACACTGATTGCACTATTCAAGCATGTTGCTTCAAAAAAGAAAAAAAGAAAAGAAAAGAAAGAAAGAAACAGAAAGCATCTCATTTGTTGGAAAATATATGAAATACCTGTGCTATAAAGTGCTCTATTGAATTTGTCAGAATGTCATAACATTAATTGAAAACAATTAATATATAGGAACAAAACAGCAGACAAAAGTTTGCTAAATTGAAAAACAAATTCTTGACAAGAAGTCTCTTCTGCCCACCAAGGTTTAATATATTTGATATAAAACACAGAAACACTTTCTTATTATAAATTTAGGAAAGTTGTGCTGCTTAACTTTTTAATAAATAAAGATTGTATTCTAAGGATTTTTAAATAGAAACTTTAATAGAACAGCATTTATATTCTTCTGGAGAAAGTCTCACTTGTTTTATTTCGGCTAGAATAAAAGCAGTTATTAATTTTTCAAACACCATTTTAGGGACAAAATTAATAGCCACTTTAAGCTAAGTTTCTTTTTGATATATATATACACACACACACACACACACACACACACACACACACACACACACACACACACACACACACACACACACACATAATATATATATATATTTATATAATATATATTTATATATAAATATATATTTAATATTGCAACCTTGGTGAGTATGATAGACTTCAGTCAAAAAACCATTATATCCAAACCTTTGACCGCTATAATATAGTTTTTGTTGGAGCTTTGCTTTTCAGGAATCTTTAGTACTTCAGTAATCCAAAAATTACTGCTTGATTCCCATGTAAAAAAAAATGGAGCAGTTGTGTGGTTGGGACAAACTCCTATTCTAATAAGCTTAACCGTGGAGCCTGAATGTTGCTCACCTCTTGCCTGGAATGTGCCATTCAAAAAGCAAGCCTCAACCACAGTGCAGCTACAGCGCTACATCTGAGTTCTCAGTTCTTGTGTAGCAGTCGACGGGAGGAAAGGAAGACGTTGGAGCAGCCTGAACCTCGCAATAAAGTTTGTGCAGAAAGGCAGATTGTAGCAGGAATCATCAGTCGTGTGCATTTGAGGTCCTTTATGAACAGCTTTCCTCCAGCACTTTATTCCTCTTTCTTCTTCTGTTCCTAAAGAAAGAGTGAGAAACCACAGACATGACAAAGCAGACATTTACAGAAGGAGCACATTAAAAAAAGGCTCATGCTTTACCTTAAGGTAAAACAACGTTAAAACAATGTTTTCAGCTAAAGTTTCAACTAGTTACTAAGTGGAAGTTGTTGAAAACACCATCGTTGTCATGTCCATGAAAATAGAAAGAGTCATTAAAATGATGACATCATGCTTGCGCATGGTATGTGCGCTGTTGTAGAAGACTGAGGGGCTTTATTCAGCAAAAACATGTCATTTATCCCAATTATTACATGGCTACTTGCCACAAAACTTGTACACAAAACTTTGTTCTGAGCTGTAATAGTTCATTAAATCTTTTAATTAAAGGAGGTGATTGGACAAGATAGTGCAAAAATGAAACCAGCTCAATAAAGCATACTAACTTAAGTGCTATTCACTCACAAGAAACAGAGCAGTGTGACAATGAAGCAGTGACAATGTATATGAATGTGGATTTAAGTCTTTGGATGTGAATGTATTCACTGATAGAAGGTACCGAATGAGCCTGTGTTATTTAGTGGTTGTTATCTCAGAATAACATATATAGGAATGCTGCAGCTGGCCAATCAGAATAGATTATTCCAGACAACCATCTAATAATGTTAGTTAACATGAACAGACAATAAACAATGCATTTGTTACAGTATTTATACATTTGTTAACGTTAGTTAATCAAAATACAGTCCTTTTTGTCCTAGTTAGCTCACAGTTAACAAGAACTACTTTGCTAATACATTGACTAAAACTAATGGGACCTTTTTGTAAAGTGTGGCCAAATGTGATCCTGCTTGTACTGCATATAGTGGGAGGAAACAGAAATGTCTTAAAAATAGGGGAAAATCCACAAACACACATATAATGGTACAACAGAATGATCCCCTGTGACATGTTTTATGTTCCAAGTGTTCTTGAGGTTTTACAATTAGTTGAAAAACATCCAAAAATTCTATTTTCTTATATGTATATATTTTTATAGATTTATTTAATAAAAATCTTGACCGTGTCACATAAGCATATTCTTAATTACATTTCACATGCAAAAAGTCTCTTGGTCTACACAACTGATTTACATGTATGCATTTAGCATTGTCGTTGACTTGCATTGCAACGAAAATGCACATTTTACCACTTCTGTTTTTGACCCCTGATCTTGGTGATGCTAGTGCCATCCTCTAACATCTGAGCTAGATTGAGATGTATAAAGAACCACTCCCACATAAGCCACTTTCAAACCAAGCAGCTTTTCTCTCAGAAATCACATGAAAAATATTTGGTGAACTTTTTTCACCCCCAAGCAAGTGTGTGTGTGCGTGTGTGTGTGTGTGTGTGTGTGTGGTTGAAAGCTAAGAGAGTGGAGCAGGGATGGTGGTGCAAACAGTAATGAGCATTACCTGCCACTTACTGCTACTTACTGTCATTTGTTGTTTGTTTACGGTTATCATTCTTACTGTGATGCTACAGTCACACTGCCTCTCAAGTCCCACCGAGGAACTCCAGAAGGATAAAATTAAAATTGACGGCAGTGATTGACAAGAGAAGAGCATTGAAGTTGCTGCTTTGCATTTCATCTTGCCACTGCCTTTGTCTTTGGATGTGAATGTATTCCCGAATGAGCCTGTGTTATTTAGTGGTTGTTATCTTAGATTAACAGATATATGGTAATGCTACAGCTGGCCAATCAGAATAGATTATTCCAGACAACCATCTAATAATGTTAGTTAACATGAACAGACAATGAACAGATGATCAGACAAAGACAAGTCCCACTGTGGAACTCCAGAAGGATAAAATGAAAATTGACGGCAGTGATTGACGAGAGAAGAACATTTAAGTTGCTGCTTTGCATTTCATCTTGCCACTGCCATTTATTTCCATTTTGTTTGTTGGTATATTTGATAGTCCGCTGGTTCTTGCCTCCTTCCATCAACTCAGACATTTTTATGTTTCAGAATAAATAATATCCTAGTCGAATGACTAAAGTTTCCCTGTGAAATTTAGGATAAGTGGTAATTGTTTATCTTTAGCTTTGGCAAACAGCTCTGTCTTTATGAAACTCTTTTAGTACTGCCATTCATTCCAACACTCTCAGAAAAAGTGCATTGTTTTGGTTCAAAACATTAAAATTTTAAAACATTTCTAAATTTAACCAGAACTCTGGTTATCTGAAAGTCAGAATGACATCTGACAGATGAACTTGATAACATTTATGTGTCTTGTTTCTGTTTTTTTATTTCTTATAACTTTTTCTGCTGTAGGCGAGTTAGCTTCAACTAGTAAAACTAACAGTCTCTAATGGCAAAAGTCAGGATTCTTGGTCAATTTATCACTAAACCCTAGTAAACCCCCAGCACACTTGGAATATTAAATGTCCCTTATATTTCATTTTTGGGTTCACCATCGCTCTACAAAAAACGTTTTTTATTGGCATCAATGACACCATGAAGAACCTTCACCGTCCACAAAACCTTTATTGCACAAACGGTTCTTTATAGTGAACAAAAAAGTGCTTCACACCAAGAATAAAATGGTTCTTTCAAGAAAAAGCCCTTAGAAAACTCAAAATAGTTTTTTTACGGCATAACCCCCATCTAAAACCTATGTGTTTAACAGGGTGTATTCATCAGCATTTCCTGTTATGTTCACAGATGGGTGGTTTATTGAATAATGGCTTTCACATGGCTTCCAAAGAGCTGGATACAAATGCCTAGCAGGCTAAACCTTTTGACCACAGCCTGCCCCTGTCGATTGACATCCCCAACACTTATATTTGTTTTGATGTACCTGGTATTGTGTTGTCCAAAACAAACCCAAAGAATCCACCGATGAACATGTGGGTGGTGAAGAGAATCATGATGAGCTGATCCAACTCTTTTACGCCTGTTGACAGAAACAAAACCATTGAGATTACAAAGAGCCAGGCGGACAGTGACAGATGTCCAGCGCATGTACATATACGTACGCAAGTCAACGGTGGGCGTAAAAACTCGTGCTATAAGATATCTTATACGCCTTAATAGGGTGGATGTTCTTGGACTAATTAGCGTCCATCTGACGGGACCAACACAGCGAGCGTTGGTCAGAAGTTCAATGTGTCAGATTAGATCACTAATTCCTGAAAGCCTGTCAATAAACTGCTTAAAAGAGCCCCTGATAAACCACTATTGGACTTTTGTTGACAGAGAAGCTACCTCGTTTTAAGCAGTGTTAATTGGACACTTGGGACCAACTTTAGGACAAAGTTCACCAAAAGGGTGAAGGGTCCCGGATGTCAAAGGGGGTCCGCTGGTTTTAACATGAAAGGTTCGAGCTGAAGTGAAGTGGAGATTACAGCAGAGTCAAACAGAGACTTGTAAAGAGGATTGGCAGATAAGTCGCTGTAACCTCAGGAGCCCAGACAATGCTTGTCACCGCTGCGGATAAGCTTGTGATGTGCCACTTGCACCGAATGACCTCCCACATTGAGCTGTGTTTTATGACCATCTCAAACAAGTATTGCTATTTATCCACTGGTCAACTGCAGGATGAAGCTGGATGGTGCAGTAATGGAGTTTTTCCATTCTTAATGAAAGGTAATAATAGCAGTTGACTATGTAAAACTAGATTTCAGATTGCATCACACTGTTAAAATTGCTCATTCCACCACATCCCAAAGGTGTAATCTAATGTAATGTGTATTTATATAGCGCATTTATCCTGTAGGGCCATACACCCAGAGCGCTTCACATTCATGAGGGCGTGAACCACCAGTGTGCAGCATCTACTTGGATCATGCGTTGGCAGCCACAGAACAATGGCACTAGTGTGCTAACCACAAACCAGTTATAGAAAAAGTAAGAGACAGTGACACAGACAATTTGGTGGATGGGGATGGTTTTAAGGCCATGATCCTAAGGGCCAATCGAAGGACTTAAATCCCTAGTCCTTACGAGAAGTGCCATGGGATTTTTAATGACCCAGCACCTCAGTTTATTGTCTCATCAGATGAAACTTCTCTATTGGATTGAGTTCGGGTGACTTTGGAGGCCATTTGAGTACAGGGAACTCATTGTCATGTTTAAGAAACCAGTCTGAGATGATTGGCACTTTATGGCATGGCGCGTTATCCTGCTGTAAATAGCCACCAGAAGATTGGTACACTGGTGTCACAAAGGGAAGCACATGGTCAGCAACAATACTCAGGTAGGCTGTGGCATTGACATGATGCTCAATTAGTACTAATGGGCCCAAAGTGTACAAAGAAACTACCCCACACACCATTACACTACCACCACCAGCCTGAACTGTTAATACATAGCAGGATGGATCCATGCTTTTATCGTTTTGACTCCATATTCTGACCCTATCCAAATGTTGCCGCAGAAATCGAGACTCATCAGATCAGGCAACATTTTTCCAATCTTCTACTGTCCAAATTTGGTGAGCCTGTTCGAATTGTAGCCTCACTTTCTTGTTCTAAGCTCATAGGAGTGGCACCCGGTGTGGTCTTCTGCTGCTGTGGTCCATTCATTCAGAGATGCTTACCTCTGTTGTAACGAGTGGTTATTTGAGTCACTGTTGCCTTTCAGCTTGAAGCAGTCTGGTTATTTTCCTCTGACCTCTGGCATCAACAAGGCATTTGCACCCACAGAACTGCCATTCGCTGGATGTTTTCTGTTTTTAGACCATTCTCTGAGATGGTTGTGTATGAAAATCCCAGTAGATCAGCAGTTTCTAAAATAATTAGACCAACCCGTCTAGCTCCAACAAACATGCCTTGTTCAAAGTCAGAATTATTGGCCCCCCCTGAGTTATTAAGCCCCCGTTTATTTCCCCCCCCCCCCCCCCCACAAATTTCTGTTTAACGGAAAGATTTTCTCAACACATTTCTAAACATAATAGGTTTAATAACTCATTTCTAATAACTGATTTATTTTATCTGTGCTATAATGACAGTAGATAATATTTAACTAGAAAAATTTCAAGACACTTCTATGCAGCTTAAAGAGCAGCTTAAAAGCTTAACTAGGTTAATTAGGTTAGTTAGGCAGGTTAGGGTAATAAGGCAAGTTATTGTATAACGATGGTTTGTTCTGTAGACGATCAAAAAAATATATAGCTTAAATGGGCTAATAATTTTGACCTTAAAAATGGTGTTTAAAATATTTAAAACTGCTCTTATTCTAGTTGAAATAAAACAAATAAGACTTTCTCCAGGAGAAAAAAATATTGTCAGACATACTGTAAAAATTTCCTTGCTCTGTTTAACATAATTTGGGAAATATTTAAAAAAGAAAAGAAAATTCAAAGGGGGCTCATTATTCTGACTTTAACTGTACATATATGGTGACACAGTGACGCTGTATGTAGTGCTGTCTCCGCAAAGCAAGAAGGTCGCTGGTTCGAGCCTCGGCTGGGTCAGTTGGCATTTCTGTGAAGAGTTTGCATGTTCTCCCTGCATTCGCGTGGGTTTCCTCTGGGTGCTCTGGTTTCCCCCACAGTTCAAAGACATGCACAGGTAAATTGGGTAGGCTAAATTGTCTGTAGTGTATGAGTGTGAATGAGTGTGTGTGGATTTTTCCAGAGATGGGTTGCGGCTGGAAAGGCATCCGCTGCGTTAAAACGTGCTGGATAAGTTGGCGCTTCATACCGCTGTGGGGACCCTGGATTAATTGGGGGACTAAGCTGAAAAGAAAATGATATGTATATACATTTTTTTTCTTTTCTTTTTTCTTATTTATTTCTCAAATGATGTAAACAGTTTTTCCTATAATATTTTTTTCTTCTGGAGAATGTATCAGTTATTTTAGTTTGGTTAGAATAAAATAAGTTTTATTTATATATATATATATATTACAATATATGTATATATATATATATATATATATTTTATATATATATTTATATTACAACTATTTTAATATCATTATTATTAGCCCCCTATACAAATATGCAATTTTAATAGTCTACAAAATAAACCATTGTTATCCAATAACTTGCCCAATAACATGGTTTAGCCTTTAAACTGAAGACTAGTGTCTTGTAAAATAAGTAGAAAAAATTGTACTGTCAACAAAGCCAAAATACATTCAATATTAGAAATAAGTTAGTAAAACTACTACGTTTAAAAATGTGTTGACAAAATATTCTCTCCGTTAAGCCAGAGCCAAGTGCCAAATCGGTTCTTTTTTTTCCCTCACTGGCTCTGAAACACTGGAAAAAAGATTTGCTTGCATCAGGAGGTTACCATGACCAAGAAGACAAAACAGGTTATTATCTCTCATCTCATCTTATCTCATCTTATCTCATCTCATCTCATCCTAAACTATTGCACACTGCATGAATACATTGGATTCACTATGTTTGAATGCCTATGTAAGTTTGCAAATTTTTTTAACATTAATAGCTAAGCACCATGAATGCAGACTTATGTTTTAAGTTTGTGTTGCTGGGAAACATGGAAGTATGCATTGATGCCAGACCTGTCTCTACGATGGCTATCTAGACAGTTGGGAAAACAAAGCAGTTCTAAGAGGATATGCTGGTGGAAAAGGGGTAAAGGCATTGCATTTCGGGTGCCCTGAGTTTGAGTTCTGGATTGTGGACTTTTACTAGGGTTGTAACGGTATGAATTTTTCACGGTATGATAATCGTCTAAAACAATACCACGGTTTGACGGTTTCGCGGTATACGGTATGTTACAAATGTTACAAAATAATAGAACAGTGAAGCAAATTTTACTTTTTCCAAATAATATATTTTTAGTTACTATAAACAACACCACTTACAATGAACAAATAAAAATAAGAAAATAATAAATAATGTGTCAAAGTCCAAATAAAGTCCAAATAAACATGGTGCAAATCCTCAGTAAAAAATAGATATAAATATTTACTATACTATAAATAGTTACATAACAAAACTAGATTCAATATGGAACATCCTTAGGTTTTATGTGCCAGCATTGATATGGTTGTCTATCGATATGGATTTGGATATGGTTGTCTGCAATGCAGACAAACAGCTGCATCTTCATTTGCGTCTTTTGAAAACAGCAAGAGCAGCAGTTCGTCTTTGCTGTGTCACTGTTTTGTCATGTTTCTGTGCTGCTGTGCATGCAAAAGTACTTAGTATGAGAATTATTTCATGCAAAACTTTTTTTTTGGCGTTTTATTTAGCCGCGCATAAATGTATGCCTTTCTCTCATTCCGTGTTGTTCAAAAAGCTTGGTCCACAAACAAAAGCGAAACCTTTGCTTATTGCTTGTGATATAGCGAGTTTAAACCAATCTGGGCATGGAGGAGGGACAATGCATCAATGTATCGTGTCTGATTTGTCCGGAGACACAGTGACGAGCGTTTCTTTGTCAAATCAGCGTTGTCAAATGTTGATGACATAACCGCACTGATTCCGGAGCCTCTGAAAGTCCGCGAATGTTATGTGATACAGCACTGGAAAGCGGAGATTCTCTTCTTTATGCCAATCTTTGAATTGTATGAATCGGATCAGCGGATCAAAAGTTATTAAACATTTAAGAGCAATACTTATTTTTAGCCGCGGGCGGCTGTCTCGGTCTTTAAGGGTAAAAACCGTTGATATGCAATTGTTCATGGTATGATAATCGTGCACCTTCAAATCGTGGTAAACCGTCATACCGGTATATTGTTACAACCCTAACTTTTACTGATCCTACTACCACTCTCATTCTCCCACTTCGCTTCCTCTATAAATACTAAGGACATCCTTTATCCTTGAAGAAAGGTGTTTTTTGAGTTATTTGTGCAGTTAACTTTTATTTATACTTTTTCTTTTTTAGCCAATTGGCCTGTGAGTTAAATTTGTGTGACATTCTGCTGTGTTTGTTTATCACTGTTTATATAGATAGAAGTTTTTCATAAAGTACAATTAGCTGTTTTCTTTCTTTTCTTTTTTTGTTTTGCCGTTGAATAAAAAGACTGTTTATCAGCATATATTTTATCACTGAGTCGTCTTTAAAGTTTATAAAACCTTGTTCTCATGAACCTAGTTTCATCTCATGGAATATGTCGTCACACCCCTGTGTATATACATACACTTTCTTTAGATGTTTTATCTTTGACTGTCATATTGTTTACTAGTGTAATAATATGGACGTGTATACGGTAATTCATTTAATTTAATCAAAACATATTTGCAGTTTAATAGTGTTATTACACAGTAATCATAAACAAAGTGTACTGTATACGTCTGCACACTGCAGTCACTAGAATCAATAACAGTGATGGTAAATAGATGTTATATCATTTGTGACAGTCTTACACACCTGCACTCAGATTCAGAGAAATCACTGAAAACTCAAATCCATCAAGATTCAATGAAGCACAAAATTAAACTCCCCTTTGTATGAATGCTTCTAGAAAACATAACTGATGTCACCTGGTTATGTGTGCCTTCTACAAGATTCTATTAACATCACGCGCGAAATCTTGCCTGCAGGCCAGGTTTTGTTTGCTTTGATCTAGTTAGCCGAACTACAGGCTTGCCATGTGTTTAAAAGGTAAGGTATCTAGGACAGAGCATTAAAAATTATATATATATATATATATATACAGTATTAATATATATATATATATATATATATATATATATATATATATATATATATATATATATATATATATATATATATATTTATACACACACACTTTTTTTTAGGTAAAGTATAAATGTAGTACAATACTTTTACTACTACTACAATACATCTGATGAATGATTTCTGCAATGTGAGAGATGAGGATGGAATCACTGAATGCAGTCATAAAATGGGATTAGCAGTGTAACATGGAATTTGGCAAATTTAGTATGAATAAATCAGAAGTAGTGCTGTACACCAAATCAAATCATGATGTGGACTGATGTCTGTGATTATTCAGCCACAAAAGCCTGAGTGTATGTTTAGATAAATGGCGGCATTAGTGCACACACACACACACACACACACACACACTCAAGCACATGTGATGTTTGTGGTGTTTTCAGCATCTCCTGTCAGACTGTTTGAGGAAATGAACACATGAACTTCATCTCCAGAGCTGCTCTGACAGTCATTTCTTAAGTATTTGCCCTTGTTATGTGAGAAAAAAACAAAACATTAAAACATTAAGGGCACAAACATCTGCAGGAACATCTGCTCTCAATTGGTATTGGCTACGTTTGAACAATTTGATGGAATTTTTGGGGTTTCATTCAAGATGCCAAACCTGCAGAGCTTCTTTTCAACAGGTAAGCAAAACTTTATGCCACATATGTTAACTGACAACCCCTATTTAACCCACCGGCATCGTATTGATTACTTTTGTGATATTGTTTAACTCCAGTTGAGTGAGTTTGCAAGAAAAAATGGGTTTACACCTAAGAGAGAGGATATTGGATGTGTAAATGATAGGGTAATTCAGGGAGAATTATTCCTTTAATAGTTTTGAGCTTGACACCCTATAAAGATAGTATCAGCTGAAATATATGTTCAAATAAAATGTTATTGCTGTTGAACTTAATTAATTCAGTGCTGGATAAAAACAAAAGAAGCTAATGTATGTTTGTTTTTTGTCCTGCTGTACTTAACAGTGACCTTAAAAGTCCTAATAAAAGAAACATTAAAATAAAGTTTTTTTTTTTAGATGTTAGTATTAGTGTTGTTATTTTTTAAAGATGTCCCTAACCTAGTGTGCACCAAAACAGTGACAAAATTCACATTTAGAAGATATAAAATTGATATCAACATGTAAAGCTTGTAGTTTGTCACGTCCGCCTGGATGGATCAGCGGTTTTATTGATGTCACCTCATACTACAGTTTCTCATCAAATCACAACCAATCAAATGCTCTCTAGTACAGTATCTGACATGCCCCACCCTCTTCAAGATGCTACTCATTTGCTTTCCATTTGATGCGCTTGAGCTCAACCACTCTCACTGGCAGAGCTGTTCATTTATTCGTTCATTTTCTTTACGGCTTAGTCCCTTTATTAATCCAGGGTCGCCACAGTGGAATGAACCGCCAACTTATCCAGAACATGTTTTACGCAGCTGATGCCCTTCCAGCTGCAACCCATCTCTGGGAAACATCCATACATCCTCATTTACACTCATACACTACGGACAATTTAGCCTAACCAATTCACCTGTACCGCATGTCTTTGGACTGTGGGTGAAACCGGAGCACCCGAAGGAGACCCACGCGAACATGGGGAGAACATGCAAACTGCACACAGAAACGCCAACTGACCCAGCCGAGGCTCGAACCAGCGACCTTCTTGCTTCGTATGAGATTATGTTACACTCTGAATTAAATGCATATTTCAAAGCACTTCACAGGACCTTTAAAACCATTTCCCCCAGTTGTGTTACATTGGCCCCTTAACCAATAGCGTCACTATTTAAAGCTGGTTCATCACAAACCCATCAAACCCATTTCTGATGCTATTCTGTGTGCTTTAACGTTATATTCACCTGTGTTGATCATGCCTGGGTTTGAATGGAACCAGGTTGGAAGGACAAGACCACTGAAGGTTGAGAAGCCAAGAATCAGCAGATTTCTGGAAGAGTTCAAGTCCACATACTGCAGAAAAAACAAACATTAAAAGGATAGTTAACCCAAAATGAAAATTCTCACCATCAAGTGGTTTCAAATATTTATTGTGTTAAGCCAGTAACCACTAACATCCATAGTAGGGCTGCAACTGATAATTATTTTGATAATCGATTAGCTTAGTTGGGTGATTATTATTATAACAGTAAAGCTTCTCTAAATATCTAAATCATAAATAAACAAAAAGCAAAACAAGTGTTGAGGTTCAAAAAGTGGGGCTTGAGGTGATGCCACAGAAGCACCATTTTGGGTTCCAAAGAACCTTTAGGAAACCATTTTTAAAGTCTGTGTAAAATCAAAAATTACAGTGGTTATTTTGCTTGCACACATTATTATTCTTTATGTGAAGAAATAAAACCTTAAAACAAATTTTGTTTTGGTAATCTTCAATCAAAAACCACCCCTCTTAATTTCAGTTTGCGCTAAAAGAAGGCCAGGCCCCCAACTCAGTATTACTGTACGTTTCAGTTTACATACTGAAGTCTTGTCAAGAATGTCCTTGTTCATGCAGACTTTCAAAGTACCTTTAATTCTCAGTGTGCAGAGCATTTTTCATAATCCAAAGAAAATAATTGTACTACAAAGAATGAAAGGGTTCTGTGGATTTTAAAGAACTTTTATTTTTAAGACTGTATCAGATGTACCTGCAGATTGGAAATTCCTACTGCCGCCACCATCCCAAACATGACGAGGAACATTCCACCAATGACCGGCTCCGGGATGGTTATAAAGACTGCGCTGAATTTACCAAAAAGACCCAAGATGATCATAAGAAGCCCAGCGGTTTGAAGTACCAATCTGCTGCCAACCTGCCACACAATGTGGAAATAACAAATCAAACTAACCATTTTATGAACATGTAGGGTAATGCAATAATTATCCTTCTCATAAAATGTAGATAAGGACACAGTTGAAAGCAGATCAGAGCAAATCTTTTTTTTTTAACCGCTGCCCCGAAGAGGCTGCATAGCAGATGTTAAAGAAATTCCTTGAATAATGACATTAATGTCATGTGTTGCCTCCTCGAGCATAAATGACGGCTTGCAGCTGTTCTGATAGATGTGGATGAGTCTCTCAATTGTGCAGACAGGGGAAAAATCAGCACAGGATGCTCTGAAACCAAAAGAATTTTACAGAACCTGGAGGATGTTAGAGAACAGTGGCCACCTTCATTGCTCAGGTCTCATGCACAATTATAAAAAGCTACAAGCCGTCTTTGATGACCATGACTGCAATATGTAATGTTTAGACCCAAAACAACTGCTGAACTTCTAAACTGGATCTGAAAATCAGTTTTTTAATGTTGTGAGGGAAAATACAGCATTAATTAAATAGTTGAAACTTAATACTTTTCTTCTTTAAAAACCTAAAACATCGCCTAGTGTTTTTAACAATAGCACTATACAATAAGGTTCCATTAGTTGATGTTAGTCAATGTTTTTAAAAGCATAAACAATGAAGAATACATTTTTTTACAGTATTTAGTTATGTATGTATGTTAATGTTTCTTATTAAAAGTAAAGTTGTTCATTATTAGAGCATGTTAACAAACAGGTTAATAACTAACAACAACAACAATAACAACTTTGGATTATTATTTGTAATAGAAGAACTATAAATGTTGTACCTGCTATTCGTTTTTTGGAGTTAGCTTCCACTGTTATGCTGATGGAGCACAACTTTCTATCTCCTCTCAACTTGATAATTTGTATGAATTAACGAAAGTAAAAGATCGATGACTAATAACTTATTAGTAAATTCAGATAAAACTGAGCTCTTGATTATTGGACCCAAAAACTTCACAAGTAAAAACCTTGAACACTGTCTAACCCTTTATGGATTCTTAGATCAGTCCTCATCCTCAGTCAAAAATTTGAGGGTGATTTTTGATAGCAACCTGTCAACTGAAGGCCAGATTTGAAAAATGTGGCCAATCTTCAACATTTGCTATCAATGTTTGATGAGGAAAGGCCTATTATTGCTTTCCTGACCTCTTGGTTAGACTATTGTAATGCGTTACAAGCCAGTTGCCCTATTGGCCTAATTGACCCTTCGCTAAGCCCCGCCCTCCTTAGTTGCTGTTGCTACGCCTGTCAAGCTTTCGTGCCTGGCATGTCTATTACAATTTGTATACGCCAGTGTCAGATATTGCCAGGGGTATAGTGTCATTTTTGACAAACAGGTGAGATATCTGAGAAAGCCAGACAAAAAAGGACTGCAGTATGCATCAGCAAGCAAACATATAGATTTTCCCTACCAGCAAATATTAATCAGACACCACAGCAGACATTAACCTTCTATAACGTTGTAACTAATGACTAAATCTCTAAAAGACAGAAAAAAACATCAGTGTATCGTAGCTCTGACATGGACATGATGGATATAAATAACTGAAAAACAGCTGCGGGTGAAGTATATTGATGATCGCAAGCACTCAGATTGTGATCACATCTCGGTTGTGTTCTGTTGATATGTAATTTCTAATATCTATTGTCACGGTCGGTGAGGGAAAAAAAGGAGTGAAGACCCAATTGCAGAAAAATGTAGGATATTTATTATAAACTACAAATAAAAATAAAAGGCAAAACAAAACTACCCCGAAGGGGAAAACATGAATTAAAAAGGCAAAAACAAACTTGACAGGGCTGGTAGGACAAAACAGGACTGGAGACAACAAGACAGGGTAATATCGACGACGAACTGGCAAAGGACTGAAAAAATGAGGGGGATTATAAAGCAAAAAGTAAATTGACACACAGGTGAACACGACAAACTAATAATGAGTAAACAAGGAGGGTGGGACTAGACAATAGACGGGAGAGCGCATGACACAGAGACAATACAAGCCATGCGCTCACATAACACAACACTGAAGCACACGACAAAAGCACATGACCACAATGTAAACACCGAGCCACGTGCTTTGACAAAAGACGCAAGACACGAGCACACGATGAATGAAAACACTCACCGTGCGCTCACACACGCAGCGTGCATGCTTCATCCCAGCGCCGACCAAAACCGAAACCAACAAGACTGAGACGCTGGGAATGAAACACCCCGCTGCTGACAAACGAAAACACAAACACGAGTACAAGAGCGCACGCGTCTGAGGGACGCAGAGCGTGCGTGCGGCCGCGTCAAGCAGAAGCGCGCACACTCTGCGTACACCCACGACGGCGCGCGTGCACACAGAGACAGAAACAGGACCAGACATGAGTAGTGTCAGAGCTCTGCCACCAAAACAAGAATTTACAAGACCAAAGTGGCAGAACCCTGACAATCTATAGCTTGAAACAGATGGAAATATGACTGCTATTCGTATGACGTCTATGGCGAGGGCTTAAACAGAGCAGTCCTCACAATATCAAGCAACAAAAGAAAATACAAAGACAGCTGGGAAACATAACCTGCTTTGTATTTTTGTAGGAAACACAGTTTAGATCTTTTTAGTGTGAGAGGTTTTTGAGTTATTGCCATCTAATTATCAATGAATGTGTCAGCAATATCGAAAACAAAACCAACTTAACTCCGCTCCTTTAGCGCCCCTCACAGAGCTTGATCCACGCTGGCATTTCTCCCCTTGGGTTTTAGCTTTTGAAAAGGGAAAAAAAATCCACCACCCCGTCCAAACTTTTAGGATACCAGGAATCAGATTTGCACAATCCATATGCACAACGCTTTGGCTTGTTTCTCGCGTTCGAAAGCTTGACAGACCTCCTGTGCGTAGCTATGGTTGCTAAGCCACAATTGGTGTGGGACGGTTTTCAGGTGTGGCTTAGCAAAGGGTCAATTAACAAACTTCAGCTAGTTCAAAATGCAGCTGCTAGAGTGCTTTCTAGAACAAAGAAATATGATCATATTACTCCAGTTCTTACATCACTGGATTGGCTCCCTATTAAATATCCCTATTATTCCCAGAATATCAAAGTCACCTGTCGTAGTCAACTTTCTCATATCTGGCACCTAAACTCTGGAACAGCCTTCCTTGCACAGTTCAAGAAGCAGACACACTTTGTCAGTTTAAAACTAGATTAAAGACACATCTCTTAGCATTAACATAACCATAAAACACAAATGCTTCTGAAATCCAAATCCTCTAAAGAATTGTTTGTCTGCATTATTCAGGGCAACACTTCCCTAAAGACATTATACTTGGATGGCATCTGCCCTTATGTTAGTCTTTTTTATATAATTTTCCAGAGGTTTCTTTATCCTGGACCAGGTCGTTTTCTGAGCAGCTGCTGTGGTGGTTATGGAGGAGTGGAGAGCATAAGACTGATGCCTGTAAGACCCCAGTGACAGACGAGTCTTCACATTGATCCTAAAGGGCCAGCCTGTACACCAGCTGGTGACCTCTCCCACCTGCAACTTCTCCATGATAGACGTCCAGCTTTCTCCAGCTAGACTGCAGCCCTGCACAAGAAGTTTGGCCGCTGGAGAAATGATCATGCCCAACTGAGCCTGGTTTCTCTCAAGGTTTTTTTTCCTTCGCTTTGGCCAATTGGTAAAGTTTGTTCCTCGCCACTTTCTTGCATGGTTCGGGACTTAAGGATTAGCTTTTTTAGTGTTTGGACTTTCAGCAGTGGAAATTAAACCACACTGAACTGAACTAAACTAAAATTAAACTCTGAAAACTGGACTGGCAGTTTTATTTCACTCTTATCTTCTATGTTGAGCTGCTTTGACACAATCTACATTGTAAAAGTGCTATAGAAATAAGCATGAATTGAATTGAAATCAATTTAATTTTGACCTTCTTAACTTCAGCACTCCTCCTCTCTCAAGAAACAATCTAACTAAATACTAGTGTTGTATTGCACATTTCGTTGCAAATTTTATTTTATTTTGAAATTTATTTGAAAAAAATTAAATTAAGCAGGGAAACTGTATATTCTGTCACATTTTTGTATCCCCCATTCTTATCTTGTCATTATAAATTTAGTTTGTTTTGTTTGATATATTTATGTGTATATGAATAAAATATGGCTTCATTCTCATGTTGTTAAAAATTGTTATTTCATTTCAAATAATCTATAATGTACTAGCAAGCAACACAAGTTCACAGGAATGCCAAAAATTTGGCCAGTGGTGTCATTTTGTAATTTTTACAAAATGATGTATATGTAGTTTACACCAAGCCAATAATGGTACTGTTTTCATGAACTTGCACTTTGAAACCCATTTTTAAAATGTTAACATGTTCTCCAAAAAAAGCAGTTTTAGCAAACTCAACATCCAAAATTCATGCTTTATGTTGACAAAAACAGTCACTGCCATACAATCTCTAATACATCTACACTGATTGTAGCTCGTTCCATAAGAATCCAATTGTCAAGTTGGTTTTGGTGCTTGTTTTTAGGGCTGGGTGATTAACTGAAGGCGATTTGCATGCACATTTTCTTCTGAAAAGAAAGATCTCGTAAACCTCCAGCATGTGTTTCGTTATGGAGCAGCATTTTTCTACACAAAGTCATACAATGACAAGTTCAAAAGTCAATACAAGTCATATTTATTATTTGCACAATAATGACATCTAAAACATGTTTTACTCACTTCAGTTGAGAGTTTGAAAAAGATCCTTTCTGTCACAGTCGTGTGATTATGAGTCATGTTGAATCAATGAAAGCAATTAAATCTTCTGCTAATATGCCAACACTATGGGGATTTCCTAGCTTTCTTCCGTGAGTGTTTAGAGCAGGGATCACCAAACTTTTTCCTGGAGGGCCAGTGTCCTGCAGATTTTAGCTCCGACCCTAATCAAACACACCTGAACTAGCTAATCAAGGTCTTACTAGGTATACTTGAAACACCCAGGCAGATGTGTTGAGGCAAGGTGGAGCTAAACCCTGCAGGGACACCGGCCCTCCAGGACCGAGATTGGTGACCCCTTGTTTAGAGTTTCTGTATTCAGAGCACCCTCTGGCATTCACAAGAGATTTACTACTCCTCACTCAATTGTGCTTTGCTGACAAGATGTGCATGAAAATCATGTTTGTGATTTCAATTCGATTAACTACCCAGGCCTTCTCAGACCCTCCAGGTTTTGCAATTCCATGATTGCTGACTTTAACGCAGAATCAAGCAAATGTCACAAGATCTTTAGTTTTTTTTATTGTGCAGATTTCTTGAATATTTTGGGCAGCCAGGACACTTTTCAATTCCCACTGTGCCACAGAGTGCTATTTGTGTAGTTTTACATTCAAAAAGTTATAGTATTTGAGAATAGAATGTACTTGTTTGTTGTGCTAAACCTTAAGTTGTCAAAACATGCTTCTCCGCATCATGTGACGTTATGGCAACGTGCTTTCAAAGCCTATTTGAACTAGGCTACATGAGTTATCAATTGCAAAATTTCTAGTTCAAGAGTTCACACTTAGACATGTCGTCATGGTGGCGCAGTGGGTAGCACGATCGCCTCACAGCAAGAAGGTCGCTGGTTCAAGCCCCGGCTGGGTCAGTTGACATTTCTGTGTGGAGTTTGCATGTTCTACTTGCAATCGCGTGGGTTTCCTCCATGTGCCCTGGTTTCCCCCACAGTCCAAAGACATGTGCCGTAATTGAATTGAATAAGCTAAATTGGAAGTATATGTCTGTGAATGCAAGTGTGTATGGGTGCTTCCCATTGTTGGTTTGCAGCTGGAAGGGCATCAAATACGTAAAACATCTGCTAGATAAGTTGGTGGTTCATTCCGCTGTGGTGACCCCTGATTAATAATTAGCCGAAAAGGAAATGAATGAACGAACACTTGGAGATTACTCAATGCTATTAGCAAGTTTGCCATGCTGTCCTGGAAGAGAACCCTGAGCTCTGAGATAATTGAGCATAGGGCTCCCACCTAGTTACTAAGTATATAAGCGGGTCCGAGATCAGGTAGGTCTCGAGAGCTCCCCCCGGTATGAGAAAAAGGAGGAGATGGTGTGGAAGGTGGAATTCTTCCAAAAGGAAGATGAGGCAGTAGGGTGAAATATGTCTATTTATTGTAAGCTTGAATCAATCTGATTGGATAATTGCTGATTTTGGATGAGAGGCCAGCCACAATCAATTATATCACATGCTCCTCTCGAGATTTGTTTGAAAAACTTCACATATTGTATATAAGCATCTGTCTTCATAGACACGTCTCTGACACTTCTTGCAAATATTTCCATCAATGTGTTTAAATAGCCATCAATCATCATTGACGACTTGGTAATTATTTTCGAACAATTGCTGCAGCAGGCTTTAGGGGTAAAGTCTAGTGTCATTGATGGTCAAGGTCCAACAAATGAATAATGAACTAAGATGTAAATTTGTATGTATTTTCACAGTGAAAGAAATGCAGCAAAATAATAAATACATAACTTTTCCTGGAGTGACTGTCTCCTCAGCATTAGTTATTATGGTCAACAAACAGACAAATCCTACCCTTGTAATTCCCAGAGCAGCGATATTCTGACTGTAGGAGGTTGTGCCATTACCACTACCCCACAGGGCAGCCAAGATGCAGCCCACGCCTTCCACTGCAATGCCACGGTTAATGGCATGCGTGGGTGGAGGAGGTGCTCCAGAGAGACGGGCACACGCATAATAGTCTCCAATCGACTCCATCGTTGAAGCCAATACTCCTGCCATCATGCCCAGTACAGAAGACATGCTCACTGTGGGTACACCCCACTGTCCTGGAAAACAAGACACAAGGAAAAGTTCCATTGAGACAGTTAGTTGGAAGACACTTAATGATGGAAACAAAAAATAATAATAGAGGGTAGCTTTCAGACTGGCGTGTTGAGACTGATACATAACAACAACATGGTTAGGAGCATAACACTTGACAAAGTTTCTAGGAAAACCACATTAATATTTTAAATTTATGTTTTATTATTTATTTATTTATTTATTTGACATGGACATCACAATTACACTGAACAACCAAATGCATTTGTAGCAAACTTGCTAATTCTCAACACCAGTCTACATGAGGCTTAAAACTGACAAAATGGAAATATAATGAATACATATACACAACATTACAATTCTTTACATAAAATTACTGCACACATAACACATAAGTGTGTTACGTTTCAAAGCTGTTAACCTAAAGATACCTTTAGACAAAGGATGCATCAGTTTTTACTGTTTGTTTAGACACTATTAAGGTATGCTTACTTTGACACCTATCCAAAACCAGCTATTCAACATTGGCATTCATATACTTGAAATACCAGATTTTAATCAGGCTTTGAATAGTATGGGACAATAGAGTTCTCATGGAGGCAAATGTACGCCTGATAAGGATCCATTAAATTGAGCAGAATTGATTGTAAAATGCTTGTATCGTTACAAAAGGCTTGAGAGAATGCCTGAGGACATTTTGAAAGCTTGGATGTTTTCAGACTGATGAAATCGTTTAAAAAATATCATGAGTTAGAAAAAAAATTAAGCAGTGCATCTGTTTTCAATACTGACAATACAGTAACGAGAAAGGTTTCATAAACAGCAAACCAGCATAATTAAAAAGATTTTGAACTCAAGACTGGGGTAATGACGCTTAAAATCAATAGCAAATGAATTATTTCCAGTTGTAACTATAATTAACAATTTCACTGTTTTACTGTACTTCTTAAGAAAAAAGTGAAGATGTGTTAATAAAGAAACCAAGCCGAAAAAAAGGAATCAGTGTATACATGTGCTGTGGGGAGGGAGGGGGGTATTTAATACCTTATATAAAGGGCTTCATTTGGTGATGGCAGCTTAAAGAGGCCTCTCATATGGAGAATAATAAAGTCACATGAATTGCTCAGGTGTGAGTTTTATTTTCACAGACTTTAACAGAGTGTAAAAATCTTGATGGTTCTGTAGATCTCGTCTATCAAATCTGATCTTTATTTATTTTTATTTTTTTCTATTGGGTTCAAGTCAGGTGATTGGCTGGGCCAGCTTGATTTCATTTCTCTAAAAGCATTTGAGTTTCCTTGGCTGTGATTTGGATCATTGTCTTGTTGAGATATCCACCCACATAATATTTCAGCTGCTGTCTGGGCTTTCACTGCCTTTCTACACCTCCCTTTCCTCATGTGTTCAATACTTTTTTTCTGTGTCATTTCATTTTTGCACACATACCTTAATTTGTAAACTAATTAGATTTGTTTGCTTTGGATATATGGATTTCTTTGGTTGTTATCAACATTCGGTGAACAACATCTTTAGAAATATGTTTTCTGAGAAAAATGGTCAAGTCTTGAATACATATTTCCCCCACTGTATATAATAATATACACACATTTATTGTGGTTTACTGTATTTCTTATGTTAAAATATTAAATATTATCTAAGCCTGGTAATGATGAACATTTTTTGTTGAACAATTTGTATTACTCCTATAATATTTTCCGTGGTCTCAAAGCATGACACCTCTTTTGTTATTTCATTATTTATTTTATGCTATTTATTTTAAATCAAGGAGTTTTAATCAGCAGTTATTAGCTGTTTTCAAACATTGCTTAAAAAAAAAAAAACATGACTCCAACAAATTCTGTTTATCTTTAAAAAAACAGCAAAAGAGCGATATTTATAATTATACACTAAAAATAAGAATGCAGGTTATCTGAAATAAAATGTTTCTACCATTTAGTATGTTCACATATCAATGTACATGCAATTCACTATAAACAAAAAGGATGGCTAAAAAAAGAGAAAAAAAAAAGCATTTACGAGATGCCATCTTTTAAAGCAAATCCCCGAAAGAGCATATAATGGAAAAAATGTAGACCATAAAAAGAGGCCCATGTTCCTTTATTCTCATATAACAGCCTGGAGCGCAAAGACGTCTCAAGTGAAATGACTGATAGTCCTCAGTCCTCAAACACAGATGCAGTCAAACCTGTATGAGCCTTCTGAACATTAAATAAACCGCATTCCCCAACACTGAAGCCTCTAGGGCCCTACAACTTCTACCCTTTATCTAAAAAAAAAAATCCAAAGTAATACTGAAAACCTTAAAGCTGTTTCAAATACATCGCTGATTCATAGCAGAAACCAACCGGGTGTTGAAAGCATTTTTTTTAAAAGGCTGAGTAAGTCATGTGCTAAAAAACATGGTCTATGGCTTATTAGCTTGTTTTTAAAAATTAATAAGTTACACTTTTATGATTGAGAATTGAGGAAACGCTAACTGACAGTCCGCAAATCTTCGTCAGGATAAATTGTAAGAGGCCATTCATCTCACTTGATCTGCCATGATAAAACGCACATGTATCTCTCATCTGTGGATTCGAGAGAAAAAAACGGCATCATTCAAGACATGCGGCTCTTCTTTAAACGGTCACGGCTAAAAACAGCTGGCAAACAGCAAACACTGGGGAAGCAGCTGTTGTAATTGCAAACGTTCGTGCTCATTGATGAGGGAAACTGGCATTCAGGTGACATGTATTATTCAGAACCGTCAGATGGTTGACGTGGTTTTTTGTAAACGAGCTCCAGGAAAACCAGCCGTCTTCTGTTCATTGAAGTTTTTTTTTTTTCTTTTTTTGTTTGGAGCTGAATTGAATCATGAATTAATGTTTTAATTTGGGGTGAGATTTAGTTGATTATATCTTTTGGAATTTGAATTGTTGAGGAAAAGATAATGGATGTGGGTTTTTATTCCACTATGGGTATTTATCAATTGGTAGACTTTTAGAAAGTTAAAAAAATATATATATTATTAAAATTTCTCTTATAATTATGTTTAAAACAAATCCATTTTTGTAAAATATAATTATTAGCAAATATGTCAATTAGGGTTGTAACAATATACCGGTATGACGGTTTACCACGATTTGAACGTGCACGATTATCATACCATGAACAATTGCATATCAACGGTTTTAACCCTTAAAGACCGAGACAGCCGCCCGCGGCTAAAAAGAAGTATTGCTCTTAAATGTTTAATAACTTTTGATCCGCTGATCCGATTCATACAATTCAAAGATTGGCATAAAGAAGAGAATCTCAGCTTTCCAGTGATGTATCACATAACATTCGCGGACTTTCAGAGGCTCCGGAATCAGTGCGGTTACGTCATCAACATTTGACAACGCTGATTTGACAAAGAAACGCTCGTCACTGTGTCTCCGGACAAATCAGACATGATACATTGATGCATTGTCCCTCCTCCATGCCCAGATAGGTTCAAACTCGCTATATCACAACCAATAAGCATAGGTTTCGCTTTTGTTTGTGGACCAAGCTTTTTGAACAACACGGAATGAGAGATAGGCATACATTTATGCGCGGCTAAATAAAACGCAAAAAAAAAAGTTTTGCATGAAATAATTCTCATACTAAGTACTTTTGCATGCACAGCAGAACAGAAACATGACAAAACAGTGACGCAGCAAAGACGAACTGCTGCTCTTGCTGTTTTCAAAAGACGCAAATGAAGGTGCAGCTGTTTGTCTGCATTGCATACAACCACATCCATATCCATGCTGGCACATAAAACCTAAGGATGTTCCATATTGAATCTAGTTTCGTTATGTAACTATTTATAGTATAGTAAATATTTATATCTATTTTTTACTGAGGATTTGCACCATGTTTATTTGGAATTTATTTGGACTTTGACACATTATTTATTATTTTCTTATTTTTTATTTGTTCATTGTAAGTGGTGTTGTTTATAGTAACTAAAAATATATTATTTGGAAAAAGTCAAATTTGCTTTACTGTTCTATTATTTTGTAACATTTGTAACATACCGTATACCGCGAAACCGTCAAACCGTGGTATTGTTTTAGACGATTATCATACCGTGAAAAATTCATACCGTTACAACCCTAATGTCAATCACTAGCATATATAAATAATAGACAAATAGGCAGTAAAACACCAAGATTAAGTCGGATATGCGAGAAAATAGATTTTAAATTAATTAAACTGTCAAATGTCCAAAAAATATCCAATTGTGACATAGCAAAAAAAAAAAAATCAACAACACTTAATTTAATATACAAATAGTGTGAGCGCAATTTATTTTTATTGTTAGATGCTTATTGTATCTTAATGTAGTGCTAATTATTTTTTTTATAGGAAATTGTGAATAATTCCAAATGACAGAAGCTGGCTCTTGGGAATGTCACCTCACTGGGAGAGAAGGAGCCCAAGCTTGTGCTAGAGGTTAAACAGTACCAATGAGGGAGAGTTGGGATCACCTCCATGCTCAGCTTGGGCTCTGGAACTCAACTTCTCGAGAAGGGCTGGACTGTCTTCTACTCTGGAGTTGCCTACGTTGAGAGACGGCGGGCAGGTGTGGGCTTCCTTATACCTCCCAGACTTAGCCACCATGTGTTGGAGTTTTCCCCGGTGAAGGAGAAGGTTGCTTCCCTGTGCCTTTGGGTCGGGGATAGGTCTCTCACTGTAGTTTGTGCCTACAGGCCAAACACCAATGCAGAGTACCGGGCCTTCTTAGAGTCTATGGGAGGGGTGTTTCAAGCTGCTTAGACTAAGGACTCCATAAGTGGAGAGGCTTTGACCAGATCCTGAGGGAGGCTGGAGACATTGAGATTGAGTGGTCTATGTTCTTGACTTCATTGTTGACGAGGCTGCGAGGACCTGTGTCTGTAAGGCGGTGCCTTTCTAGGTGGCAATCCATAAACCTGGTGAAGGGGATGCCTTAAAACTGAAGGAGGTTTCCTAGAGGGCTTGGTTGGCTTGCAGCACTCCTGAGGCAGCTGATGAGTATCAACAGGCCAGGCTTGCTACAGCCTGGGCTGCAGAAGCAAAAACTCGTGCCTGGGAAGAGAACTCGGGAGGACTATGGAGAAAGACTACCGCTTCTTGGTTGACATGTCTCTACAATATCGCATGGAGGTCGGGGACAGTACCTCTGGACAGGGCAACTGGGGTGGTGGCTCCCATTTTTAGGAAGGGGAACCAGAAGGTGTGTTCTTTAGGGGGATCATACGCCCCAGCCTTCCTGGAAAAGTCTACGCCAGGGTACTGCAGAGGAGGATCCAGCCAATGGTTGAACCTCAGAACCAGGAGGAACAATGGGGTTTTAATTCAGGTTGTGGTACACGGGACTAAACCTTCAGCAGGGTGCTCAAGGATTCATGGGAGTAAGCCCAACCAGTCCATATGTGTTTCGTAGAAGAAGGCGTTTGACTGTGTCCCTTGTGGCATGCTGTGGGGGTGCTCTGGGAGTACGGGGTCAGAGGCGCTCTGTTAAAGGCTGCCTGGTCTCTATATGAATAGAGCAAAAGTTTGGTTCGCATTGCCGGCAATATATCAGACTTGTTTCCAGTGCATGTTGGACTCTGGCAGCGCGGATCTGTTCATAATTTTTATGCACAAAATTTGGGCTGGAGGGAGTCCAGTTTGGAGAACACAGGATTTCATCTCGCAGATGATTCGCAGATTATGTTGTTCTGTTGGCTTCATCGGACATCGATCTTTAGCATGAACTGGGGCAGTTTACAGTGTGATGTGGCTGGGATGAGAATCAGCACCTCCAAGTCTGAGACCATGGTGCTCCACCGGGAAAAGGTGGTTTGTGCTATCTCTAGTGGAGAAGTTCATGTATTTTGAGGTTTTGTTCTCGAGTGAGAGAAGGATGAAACATGAGGTTGACAGGCGGATCAGTGTAGTGGCAGCAGTACTGCTATCAATGTACCAGAAGGAGCTGAGTCAAAAGGCAAAGCTCTTGATCTACTGGTCAATTTACGTTCCTACTCTCACCTGTGGTCATGAACTTTGGGTCATGACTGAAAGGACAAGATCTCGGATAGAACCGGCCAAAATTAGTTTCTTTCACCAGGTGGCAGGGCACACCCTTATAGATAGGGTGAGGGGCTGTGTCACCCGGGAAGAGCTCGGAATAGAGCTGCTGCTCCTCCAGATGGAGAAAAAACAAGCTGAGGTGGCTCTGGCATCTCTTTCAGATGCCTCCTGAACGCCTACCTAGGGAGTTGGTCCAGGCATGTTCCACCAAGTTAAGGTCTCAGGGAAGAACCAGGACAGGCAGGCCTGAGAACACCTCGAGATCCCCCTGGAGGAAGTGTTTGGGTATAGAGAAGTCTGGGGTTCTCTCCCAAGGCTTCTGCTACCCCGACCTAGCCCCGGAAAAGCGGAAGAAAATGAATAAATTATGAAAAGTATTTTTAATTTCCTTGACTTGTTGGATTGTTGAACATTTTCAATAAATGAGGTGTCACACCAAAAGACAACATAAGTTGTAAATGTAGTTTATAAATGCTTATACAAGTCTCTTTTGAATTTATAAGAGTTGCAATTTATTGAACTATGCTTGAGACCATCACACCATGGAACAGTTTTGAGATTTGGCTCAACAATGTAAATACCTGTAAACCTCTACCTTTATGCTTTGCATATAATACTTAGGAAATTTTTATCTCCAGACAAGATGACCTGAAAAATACCCATTTAGCATTCTAACAATTGCTGATAAAAAAACACTTACAAACACTTCCTAAAACTCCATAATACAAAATGGATATTGTGAATGATATTTATGTTATGGAAAAAAATTGAGATACTGTAAGAAGATACAGATACAGTGTATGAAGATACAGTAAGTGTTCAACAATAAAAACAAATCGCTCTCACGCTATTTGTATATTATATTGTATTATATTAGGTGTTTTCTTAATTTTTGCAGTCACACCATTGGACATTTTATGGTACATTTAGTTTTTTGGAGTCAAACAAACTTATACATACTTTCTCCCACAATCTTCTATAGTAGACCAATAAAAATCATTTTTACCAACATCATTTTTCACGTACAGTATATATCTTTAAATTTGACTTAGTATATATCTGATCTCCCAAACTGTTTCAGTTGTAATACAACTGTTGTCATTATTATTTTTATTCTTTTATTTATTATAATGGTATTATATTTTTAAAAAGTATTGAATGGCAGAAAATAATCATAAAGAAAATCATCCCCTTTTAAATCATGTAAAGAAGGAATGTGTTAATAGTAGCTACTGTAAAACAATTTAAGCCATAAACCAATTTAAACAATTTAAGCAATAAGTAATAAAATAATATTTACTCTACATAAATAAGGAAATAAATGAAAACCATAAAAGTTCAATAATTTGTATTACTTGAAGTAAAATAAATGAACTGGTGCCAAGAAAAATATTTACCATTTACAGTTGGTTTATCTTAACACTATAGTAAGAGTTTTCCAGGCATATATATCTACAATAGACACTGAGTTATACAAAAATAATTTGAAAATTACTTTTATTGCATTATTAAAGTTTAAAAAATCTGATATAGTTACTCTTATTTTGAAAATGACATAAAAGTGAGCAATTTATACTTGTGTCAAATCCATGCGGCTAGTCTGGCATACCCTTCGCTGCACCCTCACATGATGCAAAAAAATTAAGAGATCAAGATTTGTGATTGGCTGACTTGGTAGCGGTGATGAATTTGGGTGGGGCCAAGAGCTGTGGGAGCAGAGTGAGGCAGGAGGTGCAAGAGTTTAACAAGTGTTGAGTCTACAGATGGATACTTTTGTTTTGTTTATTTTATAATTAACAAGGTTAAACATTCTGCAGTGTTCCTCTTTTTGCAAAGCACTACAGACAGAATGCAGAAGTATAAATGCTCACACTGCCGTCAGCTACCGTTGAAGTTAAAATAATAAGCAATTTTGTGAAATTTTTTTTTTTCAATTATTTCACAAATAATGTTTAATAGAGCAAGGAATTTTTCACAGTATTTACTATAATATTTATTTCTTCGGGAGAAAGCCTTATTTGTTTTATTTCGGCTAGAATAAAGGCAGTTTGTAATGAAAAGGAAAAAAATGTACGTCATTATTATTAGCCCTCTTAAGCAATTTTTTTCCAGTTGTCTACAGAACAAGCCACTGTTATACAATGACTTGCCTAATTACCCTACCTTGCCTAATTAACCTAGTTAAGCCTTTAAATGTCACTTTAAGCTGACTAGTACTAGTATCTTTAAAAATATCTGGTAAAATATTATATTTTATTATGTAAAATATTATGTATTATTATGTCATCGTGTCAAAGATAAAAGAATGGGGAGTTATTAAATTACTTATAAAAGATTATTAAACTAAAATGTGTTGAAAAAAACAGAAATTGGGAATAATTATAAAATAATTTCAATTTAACACATGATGTAATGTGCAGTGGGGTGATCACTCGATGCTGAAGTACAAATTAGGCTAAACACTAAACATTTAACTGTTTTAGGAAACTGCTGGGCTGCTAAATAAAGCATTCAAATGAATAATAAAAGACCCATGTTTATAGTTGCACAATTGCTTTTAAGCGGCTCACCTGGATACGGCAGATAAAACCATGCAGCACTTTTTACAGCACTGAGATTGATGTCGGTCCGGGCTTTATATCCATACTCACTGGGAGATGACGGCAGGGCATTGAAATATGTGAGCAGGAAGCACAGCAACCAGGCTCCACACATCCCAAATAAAGCCTGTACATGAAACCAAACATATATCAACTTAAAGTAACTTCCATCTTTTTGACAGTAAAAATGCTTAAAAGTGTGATTTATTAGCTTACTTAATGGCAGTTGCTCAAGTTCGTAATGCTAGCAGTTTTTCATTATCTCTAAGATGTAAAACGTGACAAGGCAAGCATTCACCTTCAGATTTGTTATGGTTTCTACCAACAATAAAGCTTAAAATGATCATGTCATCCCTTCTCGTAATTCCTTTGCCATGAGAGTTGTTTTTTACAGATTTAATTCACGTGGTTACTTCAGAATCTCATCATCGGTCTTAAAGGTTCATGTAATTCTGAGTACTTTTTTTTTTATATTAACAGATTTGTGTGTGTTGAGCATCAGTTAAGACAATGTTAGCACCTGTTAGCTTTAATTGTGGGGAAAACTGGATAATTTTGAGCTTTTGTCAGCTAATCTTAGCTTCCGGGTTTAAAATGATTTTTGGGGCGGGATCAAAATCAGTAATGTAGCGCAAAACTGCAAGTGCAAAGATGTTTCAGTTTCTCATTATTATTCATAGCAGAATTTTCTTATTCTTTGAGAAGAGCCTGCTTCTTAATTATTCATGACTGCACGTGCTTTCCGAAGGCAAGCCAGTGCCGAGCTGTGAGACACGAAGCCACGGCACACAGTATTTAGCTGTTCATAAAGGCTTGTATGTGTTTTTTTTCATGATGCACGGGGTTTGTTGCATGTTTTTCCCCGTGATGCTGTCAGGGCCGATACATCAAAGCTGTGTATGTCCAGCAAGCATTTTTGTCGGGAGAGCAGTACAAGAATTGTAGAATGGCGAACGTTGTCTTTCATCAGGAGTTCGTTCACATTTAGACACATCGCCGTGCTGCTGTGTTTGCCTAAATCCTCCAGATTACCAACAGGGCTGATGGTTAAAATAGACAGGGCATGAGACCTGCTGTACTGAGTCTGCATTCAGACCCGGGGATTGAAGGAAAAGTCTTCATTTATAGTGTTTATATGAACACGATTGTCTTTACAATGATATAAATTGTGGTCATCTGTATATGAAATTGCGAATAACAAATGTAGCAGGGCATTAAATTACTGTTTATTTCTTTGCATTTTAACTTTGTAAACTATAAAATCATGCGTCTCCACACGGTTTGAGTGTCATTTTGAGTCGACTGACAACAATTATTTGCTTCCCTCCTTTTCCCCTGCTGGCCACGCCCACTATTGCCCTTTGCTCGCAGAGCTCCATGCCCATTATGATGGATCTTTTGAAAAAATTCTAAGGTAGACCTGAACCAAAAAATGGGGGGGGTCTCATGACCCTTTAAATGGTGACCAGTTCGTGTGAAAACTAATATTGGCACAGAGCAAAAGAAAGATTTCAAAATTAATTTAAGCTTTTGCTAATAATAATAATGATAATTATTATTATTATTATAATAATAATAATTTTAAACCTGTTTTCATTGAGAACTTTTGTGTGTGTGTGTGTGTTTACTCTACTAAGTTAAATAAACCTTTGCATGAAACATCTGTTTTCTGTATTATTTGTCACTTCAGTCATAAACAAAAATGTTCTGGTCAAAAACTAAATAAATGTTAAATTTATGTGTGCAACAAATTCTTGGCACCCCCGTGGATTTATATTAAAAAAATCTTGAAGTATATTCCTATTGACGTTTTATATTTTTTCTGTATACCTGGGTGACCAGGAACAGGAAATTGTCCAGCCATGAGCTCCTGTTTCACAGCACTATAAATATGAGGTAAAACATCGGGCAAACTCACTGTCATTCATCACAGTGAGGAAGAAGTGACACCACAGCTGTGATTGCACCGAAAGATTGATTCACAAGTTTATTTCAACTGATTCATAAAGAAACGATTCTGCCTTTGTGTGATTCTGACAATTAAGTGATGATTATTAGGGGTGTCACATGATTGCATTTGTAATCTAATAAATTACACCTTAATTGCATATTAAATTTGCCATAGAAATGACACCTAAAACAAAAGAAAAAGTTATGATTGGGTTAAATGCAAAAAGCATCACATAGACATGATAGAAATTTGCTTAAGAAATGAAGATTTAATATGATTCAACATAGAATGTATAATACTATTCATATTTTATTGCAGAAGTTGCATCGTAATTGGTATTTAAATACCTTTAGATCATGCACATTAGGTAAAGGCTTTTTTAATTACGCTTTTAATGCATTAAATCAACAACCCTTATATTTACAAATACATCCAACATACGGCGCTGTGACTAATGATCATTTTAATAACTTGGTTAGCTTTCATGAGTTGAAGAGCCTCAATTCAAATGTTCTAATATAATATAAAATTGTGTTTTAGACATGCCACATGTAGTATCTGGTATGAGGTCAGCACCTTGAGCTAAAGCACAAAATACTGGAAAATGTTAACTCTGTTACTGGCAACTCAGTTATGGTATAAAACAAATGTATCAAAAGGTTAAACAACAATTTGTAACAGAATCAGATGTTCCCCATCACATTTTTTTTGCATTACTGTATTTTACATTAATAATGGATTCATTCACTCACTGTCCTAATCAGGGGTCGCCACAGCAGAAGGAATTACTCTGGCATATGTGCCGGATGCCCTTCCAGCCGCATATAATGGATTTAGTTGACTGAAAATGATCATTTTTTGCTTTATAGATTCTGCATATTCTTTTTTATGACTATAGCATCGCTAAAGATAACATTGAGAACATTTGTTGAACATACATTTATTGTATAGGAACAATTATAATCTTATCTGAAACAAGATTTATTGTTTGAAAATACTAATTTGATTAATAAACAACAAGACATAGCCAGTATTCACATTCTCGCTCAAATTGTTATGCTATTATATTATTTATGTAAAAGAAAACTAAAGCTGCTGAAGGATGTGATATCTGTAGTGGTCTCAGACCATTGCAGTTTACCCAAACAATTACAATATACAGATAAAACTATATTGTATAAAATAGACTCACGGAAAACAGCTTGAAAAGAGGGTACTGAAAGACTTTCCACTTCTTGTCCTTGTAAGCTATGAGAGGAAGGTTGACTTTGCTCAGATATTGAGAGAAGAGAAAGATCAGGCAAACGGTTCTGCAGAAACAGAAGTCAAAAATATGCATATAAAATACACACAAAATGAATCCCTTCTGCAGGTGATAACCCTTTTCAGCCGGTTTTAAATGTAACATTATCTTCAAGAACAAAATGTCAATGATCTATAAATGTTTTTAATTCCCTGTGACTGATTTAATTACAGCAACAAAGGTTTCTACAGTATAAGCTGAAGGTGAGGTTTAAGATTAAGACTAGCGAGGATCAGATTAAGCACTGAAGTATAACGAGGATGAGGATTACCATTGAGGATTGGGTTTAAAGTGATATTTAACTGAAAATCCTCAAAAATAGCATCTGCTTAATTAAAAACAGTAGTAGATTACAATGAACTTCAAAAACATTCACAAATATGGGTCATTCTAGGATTGCAGGTACATCAGAGAGCTTAGAATAACCAAGAGGCGACACTCTAGTGGAACTTGGAAAACTAGATGGTGCGGCGGCCATTATGGAATGAAAATTCCAGTAGAACAACAGCATATTAGAAGTCTGTAAAATAAACTATTAAAAGTGCTGATGATTGTGATAGTAAGTGTTGTATTGTCATCTTTCAGGTTGTATCTCAGCTTTAATGCGCTTTTAAAATAAATAAACAAAATACAAAGCAGCTGCTTGCCATCGCGACAGCAATAAAGATCCAATGGACAGCCAATCGCTTTTCCTCCAAAATGGCGGAATTCGGAGCTGTTGCTGGGCGCTGCTGTTGCAATGGAACGTTCTATTGAGAGTCACCTCTTGGTCATTCTAAGCTCTTTGGGTACATTTTGCTTCTAAAAAAAATAAACTATTATTATTCAAAACTTTAATGAAACTGTTTTGAATAATAACAGAAATTAAATCAAGTTATTGATTATTTCTATTTCTACTATTTCTATTTTTGACTCTCTCTCTCTGTCTCCTGAATTATATCCTTCAATTATCATAAATTAAGTCTACTTTTCTTTTTTCACCTGTCTTAAGTCTATTAATTAAACAATGGCATGAAATATCTGTTTTCTGCATTACAGTTGAAGTCAGAATTATTAGCCCCCTTTTATTTATTTTTTCTCTTTTAAATATTTCCCAAATGATTTCTTTTACAGGGCAAGGAAATTTTTACAGTATGTCTGATAATATTTTTTCTTCTAGAGAAAGTCTTATTTGTTTTATTTCGGCTACAATGAAGGCAGTTATTAATTTTTAAAAACCATTTATGGGACAATATTATTAGCCCCTTTAAGCTATTTTTTTTTCAATAATCTACAGAACAAATCACTTTTATACAATAACTTGCCTAATTACCCTAACCTGCCTAGTTCACCTTATTAACCCAGTTAAGCCTTTAAAAGTCACTTTAAGTTGTATAGAAGTGTCTTGAAAAATATCTAGTAAAATATTATTTAATGTCATCATGGAAAAAATAAAATAAATCAGTTATTAGAAATGTGTTATTAAAACTATTGTGCTTAGAAATGTGCTGAAACAATCGTCCCTCTGTTAAACAGAAATTGGGGAAAAAATAAACAGGGGCCCTAATAAATCAGGGGGGCTAATAATTCTGACCTTAACTGTATTTGTAAGTTGTTACAGATAAAACATTTTTGTGTCTGCCCCTACTTTCTCGTCAGCTGTGTTACATCGGGTAGAACTGAAATCATCGGTTACATCGGTGAGAACTAAAATCAGAACTGAAAATGCATGTTCCAAGTGATGGACTGAAAATGACTTGTCTTCAAGTGATGTCACTTCCTTTGGCAGAAAACATTGACGAGTCATTAGCCTTCTCCCATTACATGAACTAAATGTTTAGGATAGACCAATAGTAAATGGATTGTTCGTCAACTGTTATTGTGATATCTAAATACATTTCTAAATGAAAACAATACAATCAAAATACATCAAATTGTGCTTTAGACATGTCACATCTGGTACCTGGCGTGAGGTCAGCATCTTGAGCTAAAGCACAAAATACTGGAAAATGTTAACTCTGTTACCATCAACTCTGTTATGGTATAAGACCAATGCAACAAGGTTAAACAACAAGTCATGACAGAATCTTGTTTCCCATCAAACTTAAGCATTTTGCATTATTTTACATTAATAATGGATTCATTCACTCACTGTCCTATTTAGGGGTCGCAACAGCAGAATGAATTACTCTGGCATATGTGGCAGATGCCCTTCCAGCCGCATATAATAGATTTAGTTAAATAAATAAATTTTTGCTTTATCATTTTTGTTTTGAATGAAATATGATTGGAAAACGCTTGAACTACAATTCTGGATTCTCAGTTTAAGTTCAAAATAAAACTAAAATAACCCTCCATTTACATTAATAAAACAGTCAAATTATTAATACTTTCATTTTAAAATTAAACACACAAATATAAAATCTAACTGAATAACATTTAATAAAAACTACAATAGTTTACCAGTGACGCAAAATAGCTTTTCTTCTGTCCTCCGGCTAAATCTGCAAGAGGTCTCAATCTGAATCTTATTTACAGGGCTTAGGATGAGAAGTGTACCATGCGTCCCACACACATATGTGCGTTAAACCTTTGTTTACTTAGAGGCACCTGGACAGGGAGGGTCTGAGGGGCGAGACGAGGATGAGTAATGAATGATCACTGCCATGTATTAGCATTCAAATGGAAACACTAAAGACGCCTGATCTCTACAGATAAATGCTGAACCCTGAGGGATGATTTGTTTTTAGAGGGGCCTTGCATTACGAGAGCCACACCGCAACCAGAATTTCAGAGATACAGAGATATCCGCAATTCCACAGCACTGTAACTCACAGAGCGGCAATTCCCCAATGGGCTCCTGACTTCTGGCCGGCCTGGATGAAGAGCGACAGGCCGATGAGGTTGATGGTGGGAGCGATGGCCAACGGCCCGATAAACTTCAGCACTAAACCCACAAGCCCCGACAGGCCCAGGACAAGCTGAAGCAGCGACGCCACAAGAATGGCTCCCTGGATCTACAAAATGAGAAGAAAAGGTCATTTTAACACTAGAACCAGCAGGGGTCATTGTATACCTAAATCCCCCAGTGGGTAAACTTTAGCCATGCGAATGGCTACTGATTTGATATAGTTAGAAACCAGTATATAATACTCTTTTTAGGGGGTCTAAAATTATTTATTTTAATAGCTTCAGCTGAAGAGCGGGTGCAGGGGAGGTGTGGGGTGGTGTTGAGTTATGATAAATCCTTGGGGGGACTACGCTGGGGCTGAGTAAGTTTCTGATGGAGCCATAGCCTGTCAAGCCCCACCTCAATCCCCATAGCGCCACCACTGTTAAAAATCATATTATGTTGCTGCTACTGTCTTAGAGTCATGAAATGATTACTTTTAGTCATCAAAAGTGATGCTGAGCAGTACAGGACCAAACATTCACTCCTGATCATATACACCATCTGTCACTTGTGGCATTGACTGCCTCTGATACCTGGTTCACATCCAAAAAATGCCTTGCTTTATATGTTGTAACTATAAGGCTGCATTTACACTAGTGCGTTTAAAGTTGCAGTATAGGTGATTGTCTTCAGAAACATTTTTTGTTGTGCTGGTGGAAAGTCTTTTCACATTTCAACAGTATTGATTTAAGTAAATGAAACCTATTATGCAAAGCTATTATGCAAACAGTTAGCATTTTGGCAGATCGCCCACTGCACCCTTTACGTCTGGCTTCCACACTACAGTGTCTGACCAATGAAACGGAGCGTTTTGATACAGTGATGATCGTAAAAGCCAAGGCTGTTTTTCAATGTAAATAGCCTAAATGGACAGTTTTGTTAACAGAGGCATAGCAATCCATAAACATTTCCTGATAGGATCTTCTGGACTATTGCATATAATTCCCTGATGCGTAAAGCCCCTCTTATGTGATCATAACAATAATAAAGATTTAACAGCTACCTTGTTACTATATGTTGAAATGGCAGTTCTAGTTCTTGTCTGAGGATACTAAAAAGGGCTCACCATTACTGTATGAATATAAAACTTACAATAAATAACATGAGGTTTATACATCATAAACTTGCATTAAATATTTTTTTCAGTGTAAAACCCCAAAACACTGCATCTCTAATATAAAGAGAAATCATTACAAATATTTAGGCATCCATTCACATTAATCCAAAAAGACTGAAAAAAGGACAAAAGAAACAAAAATTTGAGAACCCCTGGTGTATATGGCATTTTTTCAAACGGACACAGTCTGATACAGTTTTATCCTTGCTCTTCCATGATGTATAATGATTATTAAAAGTGTCTTTTATTTCAAAATGATGAAAAGTGCATAAATCCATCATTATGTGCAACTGAAGCATAATTTAAAAAATCTAAGCAGTTAAAGTACATTGTTATTTCATTAATTTATTCCCCTTAACCTGTAATAAATAGCTGTAATAAAAAGTCTGCATAGTCTGCATGTTTCAAAGCATGTACCCAACTCGGGATCCAATGTTTTTCGTGTCTGAGACCAGCTCAGTTTACTGTGAACACAGGAGACTCCATCTCTGCATGTGCTGTGAGTTTACCCTCCATATGGGAACGCAACGGACACCATTCACACTTTATTTTCACATTCGCATCATTTCCAGCATTGATTACAGGCGATTAGAGCCTTTCACTAGATTTGTAATGAGGTACATGTGTAAAACTGTTTTCGCAGAGACAACACTTCAGAGGTTAAGTGGGTTAGCATGTGTGCAAATGTGAGATTGATTTCATTCAACAGTTAAATATGTTAACGTTAAGTGACTTGTATTTTAGACACAATAATGTCTGTTTTTCGGTCTATTCCATCAATGAAAACAGCAAGCAATGTCACAACAGAAGTTCTGTCAGATGCTGTATTTTTATTCTCTGAAGCAAAATGGTGTGATGTTGTGTTTTGTATCATTTGGTGCATATGCAGTAATGCAATGCTCTTTTAAAAAATAACATTACATTGCTGTACGCCTGTGGGACTAAGCTGAAAGCGTCTATCAGTAAGCTGTTTGTTAAACTTGACAAAGAGGAACCATTCAGGGTTTTTTTTTTGCTTTTCATTTAAATTTTTGTGTACTTTTACCAGAGTGAAAAGTGAAATCCCATAACATCCTTTATGTAAAATATGGAAAGCTTACAGTCTATGCTTTATGTCACCTTGATCTCGTCACAATAGTTCACAATAGTTGTAGTTACTACTTCATTTTTGTTGTTAAGTAAAATATACTTTTAATTCATGCAAAATTAATTTTATACAAAGGTTAACATATATTTCCTCTTAGAAGCTGGAGGCAAAATTAATGATGTTTCATTGTTTTCATAAGGCGTTCGCTTCATATTTTAGCCTATTTTGTAAGATTATTTTGCTCCTATTTGGTTGTGTAAGAACAGAGGTCCCACTTTAGTGTGATCATCATCAAACGATCAAACATTCATGTGCTGATCAACAGGAAATTTGGCACAGTGTTTTCCACAGATGAAATAGACCTAAATGCACCTTTTTGATAAATTATGAGAATGAAAACAAAGTATAAATGTTATTATCACTTTAAAATAACTAATGCAATTATAAAAAGCCATATAGTCAAATATTTTCATTAATAGTCTAGATTAAAAAGTTGAAACAAGGGTAAAAATTAAATAATCAAAAATATAGGCAGACTGTATTAAATTCTTCATCAAAATCTAGTTTTTTTTTTTTTTAATATCTTGTTTTTCTGCCATGCGGATCTGTCTATCATTGTTATATCTGAACAAACCTTTAAAATGATAATCGCACTGAAAAAATGGCCATGATTTCAACGGTAAAAAACTGTAAAAATGCTACAGTACAAACCCATAACCTGGTTAATGGTATATTTCCTTAATATATACGGCGAATAACCGTAAATTGACTTTCCCTGAAATATGGGTGTGCTAACGTGTCTAACTGTTTATCAAAAGATGTATAGATGTTGGTCATTCAAAATACAGACATACTACCACTATAATTAATGTAATACGGTAGTTTACCGTAAAAATGAGAAATTACTTTTACGGTTTGTATCGTGGTTTTAATGGTAAAGTACTGGCAACCACGGCTGCCGTTTTTTTTACCATAAATTTTACGAATTTATTTTTTACAGTGTGACATGACTCAAACATGGACTGGATTGCAAATATTTGGTCATAAAATTGTTGTTTTTAAGTCATTTTATAACAATGTCAACTAGTGTTAAGATTGTTTTAAACAAAACTTTGTGTTTTTGCAATCACCATATTTTACGTTCTACAAAGTTTGTTAATTTCATTTTTACAAGTTATTTTTTAATATATTAATTTACACTAAATAAAAAGCAGACTTTCCTTGGCAGCTAGCCAGAACAAACTGATTTTTTGTATATTAGTTTTTTTATTTTACTGATTTTATTTCATGTTTAATACCCCCACTCTTTCATGGACATCAAATTCAAGGACTTTTTAAATGAATAATATTTTCAATCAAGCACCTTTGTAATTTACACCCCCAGCATATATAGCATAATGGAATCCCTTCCTGCAAATAACATTTGACCTGTATTTAATATTTACATTAAAATGTCATAATGTTGATGCTTTTAATGTCATTTTTATAATTGTTGAAATGTTTCAAACAAGCGTTTTAAAGTCATGTTCAATACAATTAGTTGACTTCAATCCTGGAAATATTTAAATGTGGTTTCTGAAATATTGCTATAAAGCCTTATTTGTCAAAGTTCATGTATGAGATTGAAATATAACATTTTTAAATTAAGAATTTCTTACATTTTTCATTCAGTTTTTGAAAGTAGCACAGAACAGCTGTTGAAATAACACCAACAACTTCAAATTCAAACACTCTATGGTTGTTTTTAAGTAGTTTCCAAAACCTAAACTCACATGTTTAAAAAATCAAGCACTTTCAAGTACTTTCAAAAAGCGTGGAAACAATGTTAAGAACATCACAACTTTTACGGATACATTTCAGACACAAATGTGTGCACATGCTTACTAAATGAGATTCATTTTTGATGTCACAATTTTTTTTTTCTTTCATGCAATACTAACTAAACTAAAGTGTTTAAAGAAGACAAGCCAGCTTGTTTAGTGCACATTTGGGGTTAGATGTTAGTACTCACACTTTTTCTTTTTAAAACCAGTTCAGACACATTTCCATATACAGCACATACCGATGAGATCACCTTGCATAATTTCAACACCAAGTGGATAATTAACATCCTTGTTATTCCCTGATTTCTGACTCATGTTCACTTTCTCACCACTCAATATAGCCACATTTGTTTCAAGCACTGCAATCAGTTTGCTCTCATCTAAAAAAAAAAAAAAACATTTCTTACAATACCTCACGAATACGAACTTTCCACAGCTCGTCTTCATTCACAAGGAGAGAGGCAGGATCTGTGCCATTTACTTGAGGGTCGGCACTTGAGTCTGGGCATCTCCACTTCGGGAGGGCGAGAATGGCCAAAGTTGGCGTGATGAAGGTGAACGTGCCTCCTTGGAGGATTGGCAACCTGAAAAGACATTAAAATTTGAACATTTCTGTAAACATGTTTTGTATATTACGCAGGTGTTATCATAAAAGTATTGGCAGCAGCTAATGAAAACAACAGACTATTCACTGAATTATAGAGCACATAAATAAATAAACTGTTGCATCAATAATAAAAAAAACTGAACCAAACACCAAAGCTAGACTGGTTTTAAATGACTTAAACTGACATTTATTCTTCTGTGGAAAGTCACTAGAAACCCAGCTGTATGTTCCTACAATTTTTAAGGGGTTTTTTGTCTATAAAGATTGTAAAGTTTCAGAAACTTTTACTTTGCAACTAAAATGTTATAAACAACAAAGGTTTCATGTTAAAGGCATTAACATAAACTATGCAAACAACATTAACAAGGTTTATATTTACAGTTGAAGTCAGAATTGTTAGCCCCCCTATTAATTTTTCTTTCTTTTTTAAATGTTTACCAAATGATGTCTACAGAACAAGGAAACTTTCACAGTATGTCAGATCTTCTAAAGAAAGTCTTATTTGTTTTATTTGTTTTTTCTCAAAAGAAGTTTTTATTTTTTAAAAGCTATTTTAAGGACAAAATGATTAGCCCCTTTAAGCTATATATTTTCCATAGTCTACAGAACAAATCATCATTATACAATAACTCGCCTAATTACCCTAACCTGCGTAGTTAATCTAATTAACATAGTTAAGCCTTTTAATGTCACTTTAAGCTGTATAGAAGTGTCTTGTAAAACATCTAATCAAACATTATTTATTGTCATCTTGGCAAAGATTACATAAATCAGTTATTAGAGATGAGTTATTAAAACTATTATGTTTAGAATTGTGTTGAAAAAAATCTCTCTGTTAAACAGAAATTGGGGAAAAAATAAACAGGCGGGCTAACAATTCTGACTTCAGCTGTTTATAAAATGTTATGTTATCGTCGATATGAAAAAAAAAACACTTCAAAAAAAGCACCAAAATACATAAAAAAATCTTGTATTTTGCAAATTGGAGCAAGGATTGCTAAACAAACCTTCTATGCATTTTATTAAAGCCCTAATTGCTTTACTGATGCTATCTTGTAAAAGGTGCAGTAGGAGATCCATTAGCGTAATATCTTTGAAACACAGTCCCTCCCTTGCCATCCAAAGCCAATCCTCCTGAAATCACCAATGCGCAGATGATAGTAAACAATCCACTAGATCATGTCATTCGCCAGTTAGAACATGTATAAAGTATAGTACTTTATAAGTTTATTTATTCATTAATATTATTATTTTCAGGCTCATTTTCAGGTGTGTAGCAAGAAAGACTTGTCATAATGTGCAATATTTTATGCATGCAAGGATCACTGGTGTCATTCTCTCATGCACTTTGTCCTAAAGCAACTATATAGTGCTTAGCCGGTGGGGTGCAGGACTAAATGTACTTACATGCTACTTCAGACCAAATATTCAAAGTAGCATGGTAAACAATATAGGGACTGCCTTATGAGTTGTCATTGTTCAAAAATGAACTGATGTGATGTGGATGTAAAACCAACGTTACCTCAGTAGTTCGATATTATCAATGAGGTCAAAGGCATCTTATAAAATCGAAAATAGTCACATCAATCTTTCGCCGGTAGATTTCTGTGGCTGAATAACACTTCTGTGCATATAACGGATTCATAACAACAAGACCTACATCAGCTTTGAGTATAACACACACTACCTGTCTAAATGAAATACTTCAGCCACAATGTCATCCTTCCTCCAGCGTGCAAAAGTAACTCCAATACTGATTCAGGAATTTATAAAGGTTTAATTTAGCATTTGTTTTTAGTGCTGTCACTCTCTCTCCCTCTTTTGTGTGCACCTGAACACCTGTGCTTGAGCAAATGGCGGATCAGTCTGTATGAACAGGGATGCGCAGATGTACAAATTTTTATTTTTTGTTAGACAGTTTGTCCTATACTTATCAGAATTATGGGAATTATGGGATTAACAAATTTTAATTGGATGAACATTTTTTAGTCTTATGTCTTACCCAGATAATAAAAAATACTAACGCTGTCAAAATTAGTGCATTAATGCATGCAATTAATTTGAAATATTTTGCGTGTTAAAAAAAAATTAACACAATTATTGCAGTTGCAGTTTTTTTTTTTCTGTTGTGGTCGACATGTATTCAACATGCAAAGAAATATGGATAAGACCAAGGAAGCACTTTTAGAAAGAAAGATTCAGTATAAAACAATTAATGTCGCATTACCAGGCTATCAGTGTTTCCTCCAGAATTTCGTACGTTTCATTTTTAATCTTTCGACTTTTGTATTTCGTGACTCGGTGGTCCTTTAAGGTAATCAAAAATCGCTGTTTACATGGTAGACTCTTAATAAAAGTTTTCTCTTAATCATATTAAAATCAGAGTATTGGTGTCCATGTAAATGTACTCTGAGAAAATGCCATGATGAAGTTGCGAGCTGTCAAAGACTCTGCCTTTCAGCATGCGGCCTCAAATGTTTCATTAAGTTTGATGTGTTTCCACCTTAAACGCAACTTTTGTAGAGTGTATGCTTCACGTTGTTGTGTCAGAATCCTTGTGAAATACAGCCATACTTAAGAACGCTTAGTTTAAGCAAATTTTATTAACCCAATCATGCGTGTTGAATCTGAAGGGAATTGCTCCGGCTGCGCTGTCCTGTGTGCGTGCCTATGTGTGCCTTTGATGTACCCCTTGATGCTTCTTACATCTTTGTCGCAGCACCAGTGGCAACAAAATTAGGGACCGAAATGCCTATGCTAATTTAGTGGTCCTGCTTATGAGAGACTGTTCTCACTCTAAGGTCACGTTATTCTAAAGAAAAGGTCCACATTGTCCCCCGATAATGTCAACAGGAAACAGTCTTAGCAACTGGCTGAATGTAAAGTAGGACTAAGCAACATTGTTTCTACTTTAAAATTAATGTTCTCAACTCACAGCAATACAACTTTTCAATGACTGCAATTGTTTGTATTCAATACTTTATTATTATTATTCTAATTTTCCAATTTCCATATTTGCAATGCCTGTATTTTGTTTTTTTTTTTCAGTACAAATCCAACAATGAAATCTTTTTCTGTATTGGCATTGTTTTGAAATTCAAATGGCACTAACATGCCTGTTTTTATTTCTGTAATAAATTTGGCTGTCAAGCCAGGATCTTGATGGTTTATTGTGGGTATGTTGTTTACATGAAGAAATCTGTGTTACAAGTTAAACAAAAATTCTAATAAACAATTATATTTTGAACTTAAATAGTTTTTTGGCTTGCGTTTACATTTGAATCGCCATTTTAAGTTTTAGTCTTTTAAAGAGCCCATATTATACATGAAATAGGGTCATATCTTGGTTGTAAGGGTCTCCAACAAAAACACTTTCATGGTCTTATAATCTACATTTATTTTCACCTAATTATTCCAGCGACTCCCGTATGAATCGTCCAGTGATTCATTTGTTCCCAAACCCCTCCTTAGCGCGAAGCTAATCTGCGCTGATTGGACCAATGACAGTCTGTTGCGATTGGTCGACTGCCTTCAGTCAGAGAGTGAAATGCCCAACAGCTAATCAGCAATATAAAAGTAATCACAGTTCATACACGCTCGATAGTGTAAGACGTGGATTTTAGCTGCCAGTGGGTCAATGTAAATACAGACGATGGACTTGATAATACAGACGACTAACTATTTTATTGAGCAAAAACTCCAAAAACTGTCGAGATCTCCTAGCTTGTCTCACTCTGCTCTTTTCACAGACACACACACAAAATATTGCCCTCGTCCTTGCGCGCGCACACACACACAAAAACACACACACACCTCCGGACGACAACGCGCGCACACACACACAAACACAAACACACACACACACCTCCGGACGACAATGCGCGCACAAACACACACACATACCTCCGGACGACAGCGCACGCACACACACACTACCCTCGTCCACGGAGCTCCGTAAACAAAGCAGCACGCGTCGCGTTTTTAACGTGACTTTGCACGCGATAAGAGAATATAGCCAGTTAACCTGATACAGTACACGCGGTTACAAGTAACAAATCACAACTAAATACATTTGCAAGCTAGAGTCAACAAGGCAACAACTTTAATCGCACGTACTTACACTTGAGAAATGCAGGAAGAAACCCAACCTGACCCATCCAGCAGTAAGTTACTCTTTACTGATCCTTCCTTTAACAAACGCAGATGAAGTATTCTTTGTAGCATGTAGTTTGCAGAAGTTTCCAGTAGTTTCCAACTGCTTGGTTATAATGCTGAGGTTTTATCTTTGGGTAGAGACTCGATAATATCCATCTGCAGTGTGACTTTAATCAGCCGGCATGTTTGTGTGTGTGTGTTTGTGTGTGTGTGTGTGTGTGTTTGGGTTTCTGCGTCAGAGGGCGGTGCTGCAGGTTTGAAATCTCCCGGGTTTGCGCATGCACGTGAATAACTTGGTTTCGTTAGTACGTCATGGCGAAACACCTAATGACTCGGTATCAAGGCGACTCGTTTGAAGCAATATGAGTCGACTCTTTTATAGATGAATCAACCATTTTAAACACTGTACTCTTACAGATTTAAGCCTTAGCTGGATACTTCACTTCACTTAGAGCTGTGTTACACACTACATGGAGAGGAATTTTCAAAAACCCATAATATGGGCTCTTTAAATATGATTAATCCCGATTAATTGCAAAAAAGTGTGATTAATTAAATTTTTTTAATCGATTGACAGCACTAAAAATACATATAAATTAATTTAGATCATTTATTTTAATCATTATTATTGAAATGTGAATAGACATTCAACCAGCACAATAAAAAATGTTTCTGAAGAAAATCACCTACTGCACCTTTAAACATTAAAAATCAATGGTGCAATGCTTATACTAACTAGATCTGGCAACATGTCAGAGCAGAGGCTGCAGTTGTGTCCTTATAAGCTTGTTTAATTAGCCCAGTTTTCTCAGACCTCTTAAGCGACTTTATTTATCAAATAGCACAATGACAAATAATGACAAATCTAGTGACGTTTGGACAAAAGACCTGCTAGTGTGTGGTAGTGCAGCCATATTTGTCCTGCCCCTAAATCTGCTCTGTTCAGTGAGCGCAGACAGCAGCTTGTTCTGTTGACCGCAGCGCTGCTCACACAGACATGAATGAGATCCATCATACATCTGCTTCTCCTTTGTATTATACTAAAACAGTTTAATTTGACCATTTATTATTCTCTTGAACTTATATTATTAACAATCAGGGAGCCTTGGTGACAGCAATTTCTGAACTTGTCAGAATTTTGTTTATTGTGTCTGAGAGACTACAAACTGTATAACTACACTGTAAACTCACAGCACCAAATATATTTTACTGTATTAAAACAACAATAAACATCATTTACTGACATACATGTACATACAAGTACATGCATAAAATCTATACTTATAATACAAATATAAATACTATTTTATTAAACACGTTGGCGAAGTGGGTAAAACAGTCGCTGCTTCGAGGCTTGGCTGGGTGAGTTGGCATTTTTGTATGAAGTGTGAATGTTCTCTCTATGATCGCATGGGTTTCCTCTGGGTGCTCCTGGCTCATGAATCTGATTGGCTGACAGCCGAGCAATATTCTGCAAATAACAGCACTCGTCCAGCCTTGTGTATTACTCTGCTCAAATACAGCGATAAGCAGAGGGGACACACTACAGTTTGACAAATATAGCTGCTGTTTGACAATATAATCTACTTTTGAGCCTTTTTTAGTTGAGATTGTAGTTGTTTAGATTGCAAATGATGTTGAAAAAGTAGCAATGATTTCTGTTCTTCTGACGTCAACTGCAGATGTGAATGAATGGCGGAAGAAAGTAGTTCCTCATACAAAAGGGCTAGACTCTTGTGTTTGATTTTCTTTTTATATACACGATTATGCCTGTTGCATAATTTCAATATCACACTCATAGCAGTGCGATATGGCTGTATACCGGCACAGTGCCGGTATACAGCCATATCACACTGCTACTCTTGTGTGCTATTGCTCATATATAAACATAAATACACACATACACATACATAAATACAGTTCATTCAATCATTTTCTTTTCGGCTTAGACACTTTATTAATCTGGGGTCGCCACAGCAGAATGAACCACCAGATTTTGGTGCATTTAAAAAAACAGATTCATAAAACAGATTTATTCATTAAAATAGTATTTTAGTCACCAAACATTCAGAAAAATAAAAGATAATACAATTAAATTTAAGCTAAATATCGCAAAAAATACAACCTACAAAAATTCAACTTATTTTTTTTATTATTTTGTTTTTCTTGAGTTCTTGAGAGTTTACCTCTTTTTTAAAAATTTGTATTTAATATTTTTCTATAACATATAAATTTGGGCTCCTAATTTTTGGGTGTTGTCTTGTTAGTTTAGCTCCAGTGCTGACTAATCTTACGTATATGCACAAATGTAATATTGTATAGCTTCCTAGCTTTATATTAAAAATATAAATTTAGAAGATAGATTTGTGAGAGTTATATTCATATATGCTAAGCATATATATATATATATATATATATATATATATATATATATATATATATATATATATATATATATATATATGTGTGTGTGTGTGTGTGTGTGTGTGTGTGTGTACGATTTCCAATTAAAATAGTAAGCAACATTTACAGCCTGCATCTGGCAGCTATATAGAGTCAGAGATGTTAATTTATTTAGCGACATAATTTTAATTGAGCTGTCATTCACAGAACTTCAAAATGAATTTTTTATGAACATAAAAATATTTTCAGAGGCCTGGACCCCAGTGATCTCATAGCTGGCTACAGGCCTGAACACGCTACATCTTTCCAATTGATGGAATCCTGTCATTGCGATAGAAAACTTTAAGCCCTGGTAATGTCATGAATGTGTTTCTACTATAAAGAATCCTGATGAAGTTTCATGAATGTTAAAGGTTCTTCATAGAGCTATAAATGTCAATAAAACCTTTTATCTATTCTGGCAGTGTAAATGGATAAAAGAAGAAAAGGAGTTTTCAGGTACCGAAACAATAAAATGTAATACTGTTTTTCATACATTAGGCATGTGCATAATTAGCATGCAAATCAATATTCCAATCATATTTTTCACATTGTACCAAATTACAAACCACACAAATCTTAATAACTACTATTACCTTTGTTTAAAATCATTAATACTGTATGTGATGCATTTAGAAGAAAAACACAGTGTTTCAGGTGTGCAAGATTTAGTATGTTTCCTTTTACATAAAGAATGAATGAAATATTACAGAAACGGCTAAATTAAGGCAGAATCATTGGAAAAGAAATGCCCATTTGAACTGCAGGATGGCAGAACTACGGGCTGAGAAGAAAAGCTATTAACTGTAAATGTCTTTAAGAATTAAGGTGAAGAATTAGGTGTGAAATCATGAAAGAAACCATCAGGAAGTTTTAACCGTTCAGGGAAGGACCCAGCATTTCCTTTTCTTTCACTGTTTGAAGAATTTATCTTACAGAATCTGACAGTAAGTTAGCTTTGGGAGTTCACTTTAAGTCTATCTCTTACCCTGAACGGTCCGTCTTGCTCATTGTTCATATTAGCTCACATCATGGTTTCATCACCACCTTGCTTTTTCTGACTTGAACCGGTGCTGGTTTCTCAAGACTCACTCTCATCCTATCAGTCCATAAATCAGAACAGTCTTCATCTGCTTTATGACATTTCAGCTTGTGTGATTCTTATCGTTTCAGGATTCTTTACCCAAGAACCTGAGAACCAGACACTTTTTACTTCTGAAGACCTAAAGCGGCGCCGAAGATTAAAGGGATCATAGTTGTGTTTTTTCAAAACTTAAATCTTAAAATAATTTCTTCCCAAGGTGCATTTTTGTTTTTTGAAGCCATTTTATCAGTAAAAGAAAACATGCTTAAAGATGCCTCATAATGAAAATCTGGATATATTTAGATATGGATAAATCATAAAGAGTTCAGTATACTGAAATGACACTTGTAAATTTTATGAGTGTAAAATGCAGATGAAAAACAGGCCAATCAGACAATAAAGACTAATCATTGTGGCTTCAAGTAAAAAAAAAATCTATGTGGTCATTATTACACCACAAAATGACCCTAGAAATAGACTCTCAAATATTGACCTTATTTGGAAGGCTCGTGAATGTTAATGAGCCTTGCTCCAACCTGCAGCTCTCAGTGCTCTCTCTCTCTCACTCACCATTACATACTTTGAAATAAACACATGCAAAATACTATTTGTCAAAAAAATGTTTTCATAAATAGAGTAGATTAAGTCTTTTTTATTAAAGTGGTGGAGGCCTATTTTACCTGCATGAAGTGAGTTTGCTCAGTAGTCTATTTTGCTCCTCAGTTGTGTTGTGGACAATATAGGCTAAATTATTATTAAATTCGACAAAATAGACAGATAGTGATGTATTGTGTAGTATTTTGACACTACAATATTATGACAACACAGCCAAGAATTAATTATCAGCCTCTGCACAAAGCCCGTTGCACCACTTCTCTACATTGTTGTCTATAGTTTGCGACTGGGCACCAAATGTGCGTACAATGCAAGGTTATTATAGTTAAGGAAAACAATCGGGAAAACGAAAAATAAAATGTAAAATAATTGTTGTTAACTGAAACAAAAATAAAAACAAGAGTTTTTTAAAAAACTAGAACTAACTAAAACTGTATTTTGTACATACAAAACTAACTGAAACTAACTAAAATTATAGCAAAGACCTTCGTCGTTTTTGTATTTGTGAATGTAATTAATACATAATCTTACTCTAAGCATTTTAGAAGTAATTATAATTCGCGCTGCAGGTGTTTGATCCTTTCGCACCTCAGAGTCTGTAATCCTGCTGCCATTGGCCAGCTCGAGCCGATTCTCCTCCAGTCATCCTCACTGTTGCTCCCGCGACAAAAACAACGAGTGGACATGACAGCAGCATGGTGACAGCATTAAATGCAGACACTTTAAACTATTACTTAAACACATTTCTGCACAATAGGTTTTATCTCTGTATCGCAATCGCGAATTAATCTTTTTAACCGGATCTTTTTTAAGCAGGACTTGACATTAACTTTTTTGATCACTAGCAACTGTGGCTAGTAGATTTCCAACATTACTAGCCACTCGCCATATTCACTATCTCTTGTTAGGAAAATTATTTTTTGCTTAAATTTGACTTTGTCATGCTAAATTACTTAATTTAGATGTTGTGTTGTGTCCACATGCCTTCTCATTCATTTAACTTCTTGTGTTTATTGTGTATTAGCTTGCTCAGTGAGCAAATGGACTGTGTCACAATGCAATCAGTTTTTTTTCAGACTTTTCAGGGCTCAAAATTAAGGATTTACCAAATTTATCTCTTACCACACCAAATAAGTATTTCTTAGCCACTTTTTTTAATGTGTAAAACAAGAAAAATTTAAAAGGTGCACTTTTTAATTAAACAAAACTTTTTTTAAAAAAAAAAAAACATTACATTTAAAAAAGAATTATTGTCATGTATCTACAATATGCACAGTAATCTGTCCTGGCTAAAGGTCTCAGATCAACAGTTAACTACACATAAACGGGGAGTAATCTCCCATTAAAGCGATGTTATTGTAAAAAATGATAATTAAACCATATTAACAAAAATACCTGTAAAAGAAAAGCAAAAGAAAGCAGTTGAAACATAACGTGCACACAGTTAATGTTAGGCCTGTTAATTATCTCTTCTAAGAATAATTAAAATGTAAGCAGTGACTGCTGCTGCTTACAAAAGAATATGTGTATTTTTTTAAATCTTGAGCTCTTGAAAGCAGCAGGACTGTGGGTGCATGATCATCGCTCTTTGTCCAGTCTATTTCAAACGGAACCAATCGCACCCATTGCGCTTCCTCTAGGCACTGTAGCGCGCACGCTTTTTAACAGCACATCACATCAGCTGTTAGCGCAACTGATCACTGATCATGCTCTCGTTCTGTATTTACCATTTTTTTGCTCGCGCGAACACAGTTATTTTTGTCGGTCGTGCTGCTTCTCGATTCTAATATCACATTTGCAAGATTATTGGGCCATGCTTGTTGTCGAACCCTGCTTTTAAGGAAACTACCATTTAAAAATTATTTCCAACCACCCAAAGTGGCAAGTGGAGGGGTATGTCTACGCTGCCAGAGCTACAATCTACCCGCATTTGGTGGGTGTTAATGTAAAGCCCTGCTTGTAAGTGAACCAGTTGAACTAGTTCACCAAATTGAACTGAATCATTTGAAACAATTTGCGTCTCCAGTAAGCACTTATCCACAAACTACTTACTTTTTAACAAGCCTAATACCCTCCTGTGACTCTAAATAATCCAATATATACCCTCATTCAGCTATTAGAACAGTAACGTTACATTGAGAAGTTGTGAACAGATAATATTGCGCATGCGTGATTCAGTGAGCCAAACACAAACAGTACAGCCTGCTGTGTGACTTAACTAATCTTGAACAACTGCAGCGCGGGTGAACCGAGGGATTAAGTGAGTGGATCTGGTAAAAAACGTAAGTTTATTTCATACCAGACAATCGTAATGGAATTTAAATAAGTGAATCATGATTCGGTTTGGTTGCAAAACTTTACTTAAAGACATTTTTCAGATCATGATGATGTTTTAACTGACAGAAATTACAATTGCTGACTACATAATGTTGATTCCTAACATCAACATTAAAACGTTAAAAATCTGAACTTCCCATCACTACTGTGTGTCTAACCTCAGAAGCAGCCTTGCACACATATTGTATTTAGGGCTGCTTTCTTGTGGGCTGTTGTATTTGAATTTGAGGATGGGTAGATGTTTGTGGTAGTTGATAGTGTTCATGTGTCCTCTGAATACAGATTTCAAAAAATGTATGGCTGAGTTTCAATATTTATCCTGTTGATTTTGAATCTTGCACCTTACAAATATCCTCATTTAATAAAAAAGACTAAAACTAATACTGAAACTAGTAAAAACTAAACTAAAACTAAGTCATTTCAAAATATAGAAACTAATAAAAACTAATAAATCTGCCTCTAAAACTCATTAAAACTATCTGAATTTGAAAACAAAAAGTCAAAACGAAATAAAAACTAAAACTGATAAAACCTTGGTACAATGCACACTAATAAGAAATTTTAAACTTCACTCTTTTATAAATTCACTAATTTCAAAATTTAAAAGGCAAGGCATGGCACTTCGTGTCCATTTTGTGATGAGCTATAAAAGCTTTTCTCAGCCAGCCATCTGTTCACAGCTCATCATCAGAATGTAAAATGCAGGCTATAAAGATTGTAAACGTATTTTGCGCTCCAACAAATAGACATAAGGTCTGTTCAAATATAAGCCATGTGTGTTTGGGGGAAATGAGGCAACAAACACATGTAGATTAAGTGTTTAATGCATGTTTATGCATCATGTCATGTCACTCTTAAACACTTATGTTTATGGACAGGTTGAAATTTACTCCTGCCTGTGTTTTCAAATATGTTAAAGCTTCAAAACACAACTTCAACTTTAATTATTTAGCGAATTTAGCTGCACGTTAGATTGCCCAAACATGACATGGACACAATGTCCAAACATTAAATTAAAAAGTTTCCATATCAAACATTCCTTGCTTCTAAAATTCTAAACTACAAAAATGTGTTTTTACTATAAAGACTTTTATTTGATTTTACTATGAAGACTTCAAAATACAACAAAATTCATCACTGTCTGTACAATCGACAAGTGAAATTCTAATAATAGTTATTAAATTATGTATATATGCACGACGTCTTTCACTGAAAGGTGCAGTGTGTATGATTGTCACCCAGTAGTTGAACTAGGTAATGCCGTTTAAATTCAACACTTTTTCACTTTACGCACAAACCTGTCACCCTTCCCGTTTTTCCCGGTATTCTCACGTATTTTACAGTTCTATCCCACTATCATCCCGTAAAGGTTTTTTCCTGTATTTCTCCCGTATTTTCAGTGTTTCTCTGAAGAGTGGCAAGAAATATTAAAGAGCCGAGCCTCCCTATACACAACCCATACCGCCAAACCACCAGAGGCCGCCCCTTGCTCTTAAATGCGAGTCTGTTCTGTGCTTTCGATTTGTTCAGGCAAGAAAACACTTTGAAATAAATTTAAAAACGGCGCGATTCACTTTCCTTTTTATTACAGGTGCTGCCACCGCTCCAATGCAATCCTCAAAACAGTCATATGATGATGCATGACTGTCAGCTGACGTGCTCCATAGTGATAAATAGACTCTGTTTCCCAAACGGATTCTGTACACACGATTTGAAGCAGAGCAGTCTGGCTTTTGGGTGCGTGTTTAAACAGACATATACACATAATTAATAATAATAGCATCTAAAGATGTCGACCTTTGTGTTTTTTTTTAAAGAACTAATTTCGTCTTAAATGAGCTTAAAAGTTAGGAAAGCAGTCAAATTTCTTCATAATAACGTTAGATGTATGCATTTTTAAAGTGACACCTGTTATTTAATGTAATCAAACAAAAAAATTCATTGCTCTTTCATCAGAATGTGTAAGTTATACAGTGAAGAAACGGCTAATGAGATTTGATAGCTTGATTTCATTATAACAGCTATTAATTTTAATAAGCTGAACTGTGTGCTAATGTATCTGCTGCTAATGTATACATTTATTTTTTCTTTTGTAAATAATATTAATATTAATAATAAAACATATTACTGACCATTTAACTGTTTATTTACAATGAAACAGCTCCAAATGATCATATTTAGTTTTTTTTTTTTTTTAAGGAGGGGGGTGGTCCCTTATGATGGTGGGCATATCCCTTATTTTCACATTCCAACGTTGACAGGTATGAATGCAGGTTGCCAGATTGATGACACCAAGACGAGCGAGCATGCCTGACTATCGAGCCTATTCCATGTCCTAACAACACAACTTCACTCGAAATGTTAATAGTACTTTTTCTCTATACATCACAAGAATTACTATTTTAGAAATGATTTCTATTTCTGGGGTTGAACAACAGCATAAACTACTCTGACTTATCATATCATTATGTGCTCTATTCAGTGTTAAATGCTACTAATGTGAGTTTGAATGCTATTTTACATGACATTTGTTGTCATACTGAAAGAACAATAAATTGTTTGATTCAGATCTTGAAAATAAAATAACATTTGTAAATGAACATTAGAATTGTGACTTCAACAAACATCAGTCACTCAGCATGTATGTTTACTAATGTTAAAGAGGTTTATTATGTATTAACTTGATTGTAAACCTTACCATCTCGTTGGAATGCAGTGAGTGCACTATTCTGTGCAGTATTTGAATGTTTCTGTTGTTTTCCATCTGGTATGGACAGTCAAATTGATTATCACTGGATTTTTGTTGTCACGTGTTGTTAGGATACAGTGTTACAATGTATGTTGCTCAGTTAATGTTTACACTTGTAGTATTTATATTATTTAACAATTAAAAGCCATCTCATTCGACTGTCCTCTACAGGTTGCATTTTCAGCCCCGGACACATACATTAAGCCTTCATGACTGAAATGACTAAAATGAAATATGCTGCTTTCCATCAAGCAATCCAGCGTGTTGAAATATAATTGGGTAAACGGGCAGTAATGCATGTTTTCAAAGGAGAATAACTCACTATAGCATTGTTTTCAGATAAATGATGTTTTCAGGGCATGTTCACTTAGCATGTCTTCTAAATATCTGCAAACATATGGTATATTTGTGCTTTATAAGAGTCAAAAACTTACACACAACACCATACAGCATTCCCCATTAACATTATAAATCTTTTGTTAAATGGCCATATACAAAATTAATAGCAGTTATAAAAAGTTTTAGGGAAAACCATATTTCATACCAGTAGGTTTTACCCATTTGTCAAGTTTTTCAATATTCAAAATACAATATAACATTGAATATTTTCATGTAATAAATCATTTTTAATATGTTGCTTCCTTTCGCCAATGTAAATATGTTACATTGAATTATGCAGAGCATATTTTCATTCAAGTTATTTGAAAGAGTAGACTGGTGTTTAATAAGCTGTCCACATTTATAAAAACACTTTTGTAGATTGGATTTGATGCGTACACCTAAACGGATTTCATCTTTGACTAACTGAACGCCAGATATCATACTCTGAGGAACGTTTAACCCAGTACCTGGTCCCAAGGGTGGTCTGTAGCAAAGTACACAGGCCCGAGACGAAGAAGATGGTGGAGATGAGCTGACTTTTGGCTGCGTTGTTCTCCTTGATGCACAATGGCTCAGCCAGGATGAGAGGAATCGCCAGGATGCCACCAAAAGCCAGTATGTAATGCTGTGTGATGCAAGACAGAGGAATGAAGAGTTAGCACGGATGACACCAGGCCTAGGTTCATCGCAAACAACACGTTAAGAAGGGCGAGACATGAGGGAAGACGGATGATCACAAAAAATGTAGCAAATCTTAAATGCAGCCTGACTGAGCCAGGGAGATGTGTGAGAAATGGAAGACAGATGTTGGCGTATCTGTTGTGAATTGATAGCCCCTTTTTACTCTCAGCAGTAAGCTTCATAAATTTGTCGGGCTGTGAAAAAAAAAAAGGCAGCACTTGGCTGAACGCTCGACAATGTTGACAGGAGATTACGGTGCGGATACAGCGATGGTGCACAGGAGAGAATTTACACAGCAGGAAAGAGATGGAAGTAAATCTGAAAATTTACACTGTTTTGCTGCTTTATTTCGTCCGTACTTAAATTCCTGTTGTTTTATTGGTTTTCGGCTGTTCTAGTTTATGTCTTCACAGTTGCCTTTCCCCAGAAGTCAAGACAGAGAGAGCAAAACCGTTTTGAATTAAATCTAATTTCATAACTCTAGAGGGACATGTATTAGGATAAAAACACTGGTAATGAAAGCAGAAATGCGTCGGGGGTTCTGTGAGGGAGTCTGCTCTGACATGAAAGACCAGATTTCTCCCTGTCTTTTTTCCTCCCCTACGTGATGCCGGAGAGATGAAAGCGAGCATGAGGCTCCTTCTTTGTACTCTGCTTTGCACATCATCTCGCCTCACATGTTGTTGCGAGTCCCTTGTGTACCTTCCTGGCCTTTCTCTCCCTCAACCCTGTTGCCTTTGATCTCGATAGTCATTTCGATGAGTAAGTGGAACACCTTTGTCTCATGTTGCTCTCACCTTGAACATCAGATGCGTATAATAAGGAATAACACGCTTTGGCGGAGTGGCAGACATGCCTTGAGGTGCTCAAGAGGATGATGATTTGTAGTGTCAAAGCAACCGAAAGTCAGTCATTTTTAACGAGAATTGATGCCTATGAATGACAGAGACAACTGGCGATGCAACAAAGTAGCAAAATGGAATCTGAGAAGACCAGTTCACACCAAAATTGATTACAAAAAAAAAACTAAACGATGTGTTGTTGCTCTGTGAAGTTTCGCAAGAGAAACCAAAACAGTTTAGTAGGAATTTGCATCTTTGAGACTTTCACACTGAGCCAAAAAGGTGCTTAAATTGTCGGTTTACTTTTTCTATTGAACACAAAGTCAGATGTTTTAAAAAATGTTGGAATCCAGCAGCCATTAATATCCATAGTAAGAAAAATAAGTCAACGGCTGCCTGTTCCAATATTCTTTATAATATTTTCTTTTTGTTTTCAGACAGGTTTGTCACATTAGTTATTATGTCATTTTCCCTAAAACTTGAAAAAGTGTTTCTCTGCATTGTTAAAACACTCCAAATTGGTGTTTGGCATCACTGGAAAGTGCATTCTCTATAGCAGTGGTTCCCAATCTTTTTTACTCGCAGCCCCCTAAACCAACCATGTATATTTCCTTGGCACACTGTAATTTTTAAATAAACCCCTTATTTGTGGCGGGTTGGTAACTTACTCAGACTGCCTTTACTGAATAAACTGCCAATGATTTGAATAAAGATCATTTCCACATACCAGGTCAAAAAGAGAGAGCTGACACTTAAAACAAAAAAAGGGAAAATACATATCCATATCCATTTTGACTGCAACTATAGCAGCATCTAAAACTGCAACGTACAGACTGCACTTGAATAGACAAAATAATTCCACAATTGAAGAAACAGCCACCCACGCATGCTGATTTCAGCAGTCAAACCAAATTAAGACTAGACATTTTTACATATCATCACCTTGAAATGATAAGGTTCTATCTGCTTTCCGAATGATTTTGAGATAATGAGCTTTAAAGTTTTTGCATTCCATATAGCAAACAGTATGTGTGTAACATTTGTTCTTTTCAATAAAAAGTCCTAAAATTTAAACAACTTATAAATAAACATCCTAAAATGTAAATATGTTGTCATTTAATAAGAACATGTGAATAACTCAATTTTGACAAAAATATCATATGGATACTAATAATTCTAAGGCCACGATATATTAACAATGTCTATTAAATTTATAACAGCTGGCAGTCCCCTGAAATACCTTGATGGCCCCCTGGAAGGCCACGGCCCACAGGTTGCTCTATAGTTATTTCTTTATGATTGGAAGGTCTATTTGATTTGTGTTTAAATCAAATGCCAATAAATATATCTTTGGGGAAAAAGTAAGAAGTCCTTAAAAAGACAATTCACACAGATATTCTGTCACTGTTTACTTGTCATGTCTGTTTGTATTTTACTGCAATGCACCCAAAAATATTATAATCAAATTTCTATTTTCATTTGCTTGAATTCCAAGCAAATGTGCTCAAGCGTGAAACACCCAGAAAAGGCAGACCTTGATGAAGTAAGCAAAAAAGGTCTGAATGAATCCAGAGACGGATCTGAACAAACGTAAATGCCTAGTATAAACAGTAACACGTCTTGGCAAAGCACTTGTGATCACATCACAGAAAGTGCATATTAAAACCATTTGAAACCTTGCTTTCATTTTATGTGGAAATCATGACAAAAAATACATGTGATAAGTTGTCATAATGAAAAAAACAAAGGGATTCTTTATACCTGGTCACTTTAATAACAAATTGTATAAAAATAAACATGATATGCTAAACATGATATGAGTGCATATGTTGTGGGACATATTACTGTCAGAATTTTGTTTTGTTTTATTTTTGACCATGAAATGAACAAAAGAGCACCCACATAACCTATCTCTTTGAAAAAAAAAAATAATAGAAATTTAGAGTGGTACATTTATTTACAAAGGCATGTTGTTTTGTTTTTGGGAGAATATGTTATATAAATTAATTTAAACCCTTTACACTTTTGAATGGTGTCTTGGTACGTATACAGTATGTATGTCAAAAACAGGTTTAATTTAGTATATGATAACAGTAGTCACAGAGCCCATCTTGTGCGCTTGAAAAGATGTTTTACAGCCTGCATAAAAAATCATTTAAACGCCAGATAAGATCTATAGCTTGTGTTTCTGTAAATAATATCATTAATTAAATCAAATGTGGTGCATCTGATGCTTAGTCAATATAACCTACTTATATTTGAATAAAGCAATCAGAATAATTTTTGTTTAGAACCGACACATCAATGTGGTCAAATGTAAATGAATCTGCTTTCAGAAATCAGATAGCTATCTGATCAGAAAAAAAAAATGGATGAAGTGGCCAAGTATAAACAAGCCCCAAGCTTTTCTAACCTTTAAAGCAATTAAACCAATTGCTTCGCTAAATGATCGCTGCTTTTGAAACACCACACCAGCTGATCAAAACCATGTAAATGTACAGTAACTAATACATATTAAGATGGACTAAAATAGTTACAAACACATAAAAACAATTTCAAACACACACCAAATGTTACATCACATGCACTTAGCTTATCGTTTCATATCATTACATGTCTGCAAAATATGGATTGTTTTTTTATTTTCAAGGCTTATATTGTTTGTTCTATTGTGGGCACTGTTAAACAGTCCAATAAGAGATTGTTAATTAATATTTTTATTTTTCAAGAGTTCACACTTAGCTGATGATTGATTATGAGCTTGCTTGCCATGCTGTCCCGGGAGAGAGCCCTGAGCTCATAAGATCCTTGAGCCCAGGGCTCCCTCCCGTTTTAGACAGGAGGGGAGTTTGAGCTCAGGTAGATCTCGAGAACTCCCCTGCTGTAGTGGCTAATGAACAGATAGTGATTGCTCCTAAGAGCTAACTACTTACTAGGAGCATGCCTATAGTTCCGATTTGGATTAGTCAATTAACTTAAGTTGCATGTTTTTGGACGGTGGGAGGAAACCGGGGAACCCGGGGGAAACCCACATGAGCATGAGGAGAAAGTGCAAACTCCACACAGAAATGTTTGCTGGTTTGGTAAAGCCTGGAACCAGAGACGTTCTTGCTGTGAGGCAACAGTGCTAAGCACTGGGCCATGGTGTCACTTATCTAGGAAGAAGGAGGAGTAGGGGTGGAAGGGGGGATTCTTCAAGACGAAGATATTGTTGGAATGTAACCCAGGGTATTTGTAGTAGTTTAGGAGTCGTCTGATTGGTGCATTGTGAATTAGATAATGCGGATCCAGCCGCTTGCAATCATAAGCACGTGATCCTCTTGAAATTAGTTTAGAAATAATCTTCACTTCGTTTTGCAAATGTCTCATTAAAATGTCTACATTCTCAGACAAAAAAACAACAACTATAAAACCTGTTGGGTGATTCTCCACTGAACTTACCTGAATGAACCAATGAAGTTTCTAAACATTTTAAACATTAATGATATAGTGAAGCCCTGTTTACATAAATCACTTACCCTTGCCAATTTAATATAGACAAAAGATGTGTAAATGTTATGATGTTTCATGAGTCAGTGCTTACTAATGATGCACACCTCACAAAAATAAAAAAAATCCCTGGATATGCACAAAATGAGCTACATACAACAGATGAATGTTGCTCCTTCCTAGATCCTAGAGTTACACCTTATCTTTAGTCACCATGATCAAGCCCTTCATGGCAACTTTCTCTCGTCCCAGATTATCACACACCCACTTTTTCTTGGCATTTAACCACTGATCTCAAGCTGTCAGTTTAACCCTAAAAGGCTATTAAAAGTCCACTGTGTCACTAGTTTAAATCAGGAGACGCTTCACGTGTGGTTGCTTTAAGCTGTGCGTCTCTGAACAAGAGTAACTACAGCTTTATCTCATGTTGTATCTCACCTGGAAACCAAGAAGAATGCAGAGGTACCAGGGCGGCCTATCGGAGATGGAGTAGATGAGGTTGCCCTCAGGGCTTGGGTCCAAACCTTCTTCCAGACTGTCGCTTTGGGGTTCAGCAATAATCTTCTCAGGATCACGACTGCTGTCTGCTGAAAACTGACAGAAGTGGAAATTATGTTAGCATATTCCTGGAGACTCAACACTGAGGTCAATTGAGGGACCAAAACGGTGGTGAAATTCCATTGAAATTCTTTTAGCATTATACAAAAGCTCTGTTTTAATATTTAGGGGCCTGTCTTGTTCTTTATAGCATACAACCTACTGATTATATTCAACTCAAAATGTATTATTCATTCAATCATTTTATTTTCGGCTTAGGCCCTTTAATAATCTAGGGTTGCCAAAGCGGAATGGACCACCAACTTATCCAGCATAAGTTTTACGCAGCGGATGCCCTTCCAGCCACAACCCAACACTGGGAAATACCCAAGCACTCTTGCATTCACACACTCACATACACTATGGTCAATTTAGCTTATTCAATTTATCTGACTCGCATTTCTTTGGACTGTGGAGGAAACCGGAGCACCCGGAGGAAACCCACGCCAACACAGGGAAAACATGCAAACTCCACACAGAAATGCCAACTGACCCAGCCGAGGCTCGAACCAGCAACCTTTTTGCTGTGAGGTGGTTGTGCTACCCACTGCCCCATATTGAGTAAAGCATTTATTTATTGTTTTTTTTTTTTTTTTTTTTTTTTTACAAAATAGCAGATAAAACAGTAAAAGTGCACAACAGTCATCACAATAGTTTAATACAATTGGAATGAATTAATTTGAAGTTTAAGGTAACCAGCTAAGGTTTAGTTTCTGTTTATTCTATTTATAAATTACATACTCTAAATGAAATATGGATATAAAATATATTTGTCAAAATAAGTTCAGGTTCAGACAGACAAAAATTATAATAATTTTTAAACATTTACTGTAAACCGTCCCACCTGGGTAAAGATAAGGTAAGTTTCAAAATGCTTTCCATTTTAGTTTAATTGAACTGAAACTAGATATTTAAATATTTTAAATATAAACATCACTTCGTGCATTTTCTTTTCAGCTTAGTCCCTTTATTAATCCGGGTTCGCCACAGCGGAATGAACCGCCAACTTATCCAGCATATGTTTTATGCAGCGGATACCCTTCCAGCTGCAACCCATTTCTAGGAAACATCCACACGCTCATTCACACTCATACACTATGGACAATTTAGCTTACCCAATTCACCTGTACCACATGTCTTTCGACTGTGGGGTAAACTGGAGCACCCGGATTAAACCCATGCAAACATTTGGAGAACATGCAAACTCCACACAGAAACCAGCGATCTTTTTGCTGTGAGGCGACCGCACTTCCTACTGCGCCACTGTGTTGCCCAACTTCACTTCACTTTAATACTATTCAAAATATATATTCATTTTAGGGCTGCACAGTAGGGCAGTGGGTAGCACGATTGTCTCACAGCATGAAGGACACTTGTTCGAGCCTCGGCTGGGTCAGTTGGCGTTTCTCGGAGTTTGCATGTTCTCCCCATGTTGGTGTGGGTTTCCACCAGGTGCTCCGGTTTCCCCCATTGTCTAAACTTAAGACATGTGGTATAGGTGGGTAAGCTAAATTGTCCAGACTGTATGTGTGTAAATGAGTGTGTATGGATGTTTACCAGTGATGGGTTGCAGCTGGAAGGCCATCCGCTGTGTAAAAACATATGCTGGATAAATTGGCGGTTCATTCCGCTGTGGTGACCAAAAATTTATAATGGAACTTTGAATGAATGAATGAAAAATAATTTTATCAGTGCTACATTAACATTGTAATACTTATGTAATACTTTTTAAATTTTAAATAAAAGAAGGTTTTAGTATTTTGTTGTGTTTTTGTCATTTTTCTTTTTATTGTTTTAGTTCTTATATTAGTTTTGTTAAACTAAATGAGAAAGAGAAATATTGCAAAATAAATAATAAGTGTTTACAGGTGATTCAAGTTACAAAAATGCTTTCGGTTTTATGTGTTTTGTTTTAGTTTCAGTTCACTACAATAACCCAATAACCCAGCTTCTTACACAGATCGAATAACTGCAATACCACAAATCAACAAGTATCAAAGTCTATGCGTATTCATTCATAAATATAAATAAACAGTGGTGTAAAATAGGGTTTGCCGTCCTACTAATTCATTTTTTGCATGTTTGTCAAAATTTAATCATTCAGATCATCAGAAATTAAATATTAGTCAAAGATAACACAAGTTTTGAAATGAAATTTTATGATTAAGCAAAAATAAAATAAAAAACTACATAGCCCTGTGTGATCAAATTTAGCACCATAAAAGTGCTGCTTTTGCTCTAATTAAACCAATTTGAGGGTTCACTGCAGTCACAGCAAGACCTGACAAAGCTGTCTGCACTGCAATTAATATGCTTCAGTTACAGCAGTTCAAAATATTTAACCTGATTTGAAAAAACTATTCAAACCTGATAAGTCAACATTACTTTGCTCCCAGTATAATCAGTCAGTGACAGAGATATAGAGCTTAACCTTCATATCATGTGGTTTTGCACCATATTTTGTGTGGTTTCACCCTCAGCCAAAACTACCTTCCTCACATACATTAGTCTTATTTGTGCCATGTTAACTGTTTCTTGCCCCTGCACTGACAAAAACGACTAAAGTGGATTTGTTACTGTAAAAAAAGAATTTATGCTTTCAATAAACAAATATAAGTTTTTTTTTAACTAGAGTAACACTATCAATTTGCAAAAAAATGTTTTTCAAATACAGTTTATTTTCTTTCTTTCTTTTTTCTTTTTTACAATTAAATGCTTTATTTTGCATAATATGCTTTTTAGATGCGTGCCTTACCCATACCTAGGGCCAGACAGAATCTGTGGACATTTTTTGCTATTTCTGCTGAGAATTTTGTTTAAAATCTGTGGATTTCTGGGGAATGATTTTGGGAGTATCATAACTAAAATTTAATATGTGAAATAAAAAAAATAAAAAAATGTAAGATTTATTTAATGTTTACAATGCAAATCCACTTAGATCCACTTTATTTGGCCAATTTATTTAAGTCTCTCACAAAGCAAAGGAAGTCTAATATATACTAAAATATTACTTTACAAACTGTATTGTAAATAAATTGTATGAATATTTTCATATTAGTCTATAAGCATACTGAAATTAATTCAAAAACTAAATAAATATAAATTTACACACACTTACTCAAGTAAATAAAAAGAATCAACGAAGGGCTAAAAATCTGCGAAAATCTGCGGAATTCTGTGCTCCCAGATTCCGTATGGACCTACCCATACCCTAATAGCCAATGCAACAGTAAGAGAGGCTATTAATGAGCAGTTGCAATGGAGGCTCTCATGTTGATGTCAACAGAAGAACTGCCATTCCAAACATGAAAGCAAATCAACAGAATTGCATTGAAGGCTACCAAATAATTTTACAAACAAATTTTTCAGGGGATTAACTTGTATGGATTAATTATTCACCTCAATAATAACGATGTGACCGAGCAAAATAAACATAGTACATTTTGAGTTCAAGAGGACTTTAAAATTACACTCTTTTCAGTAATTATAAATTGAAATAATAGAAAGTTGAAATTGAAAATAGAAAGTCTCCAAATTCCAACAAAAGAAAAGCTGTTAGACAAATGATTTTGTGTAACAGAGAAGTCCATTTGTTCAGTTTTGCTTTCATATTAAGGTGTCTGATGTGATCTAAGCTCTTTTCTGTAAAGATGTAAAGCATGTGGATACAGTCGCTAAAGTCATCAAACATTTTTGAGCACTTTTTTAAAATTCATTCATTTATTCATTTGTTTTCCTTCAGCTCAGTCCCTTATTTATCAGGGGTTATCACAGTGGAATGAACCACCAACTATTCCAGCATATGTATTCTGCTGGAAAACACCCATACACTCTGGCATTCACACACGCACTCATACTACAGACAATTTTTCTGTACCCAATTCACCTATGTTTGGACTGTGGGGAAAACAGTTTGGGAAACTGCTGCAATGTTAGCGACTGCTAAACATACTAGGAAAAAAAGATGCTATGTAAGTCAGTAGCTACTGGTTTTCAACATTCTCCAAAATACCTTCTTTTTATTCAACAAAAGTAAAAAAAAAAAAATGGTTTGGAACAAATGGATGGTGAGTAAATGTTGACAGAACTGTCAGTTTTGGGTGAACTATCCCTTTGACATTCTCAAGTCTCATTATCCATGTAATCTTTATGAATCTCTTTCTAAATACCTTCATGCATGACTCAGTCAGGTTGATGAGTTTCCAAATCGCTTTTTTCCCCTTCATGCTCATTGAGAGGTTAATTCAGATGACTGTACCTGTAATAATACTGTCTTTGAAACCATATTCAGTATGTGGTTGGTCTGCTATGAAGAAAACCAGGCCAGAGCAGCTCACGTGGATGTATGATGTATGACTTGTTTTAACGTGTTACAGCCCAGCTCATGTGCAAGTAAGTATGAACTGTTTTAAAGCGAATGCTCCCTTCATTTCAAAAGCCACTTGTCTTCAGGGCAAATTCATTACAAGTTTCTTTAAAAAGAGGGAATAGGGATTCATTCGTGCGTGAATGAAAAAGTCATTATCAGGCCGAGAGATTGATGAGGTTGTAAAGGGACAGTTCACCAAAAAAAAGAAACTTCTCTCATCTATCATCAACCTCATGTCATGGCAAACATGTAGGAATTTTTTCCTTCTTTGGAAAACAAAAGATGATATTTACCTAAAAATGGTAAGCCAGTGGGAAAACCACATGCAACAACAGTAAACGATGATGAAGAGTGTCTGAAAAACATTATCTTTTAGTGTTTTCCTCGTAAGACATGTTCATTTAACTCAACAGTAAATGATGATAGATTCATTTACTGCTTTGACTTTCAAGGGAAGGAACCAACAAGGGAACACACTTAGAGACTTATAGATTTATGGAGATTTAACAGAGATGCAAAGAGAGAAAGGGCAGAAAGTCAAATAGACATACTGTACGTCTATATTTAGACAAAAAGGCTTAAAGGATCGACCGAATGAGTGATAGATAACATACTGTATATTACCTACAATTAACTGACAAACTGTAATAAATACTGTAGTATTAGCTACTAACAGTTTTATTACATTAAACTGTGGCGTATTGTTGTGTAACACCCTACAGCTGCAGAAACTTACAGTAATGAGTAACATTACAATACTTTCTGTTTTACAATAGCAAGTACAGAATCACAGACATAGAAACAGTATAATTCAAGCACTTTTCTATAGCATTGGAGTATTTACAATATCACTAGCATCAAATAGTATTTACTATAAATATACTATACTATATCTATCTTTATATCTATCTATCTATCTATCTATCTATCTATCTATCTATCTATCTATCTATCTATCTATCTATCTATCTATCTATCTATCTATCTATCTATCTATCTATCTATCTATCTGTCTATCTGCTCATGGGTCATTTATCTATCTATCTATCTATCTATCTATCTATCTATCTATCTATCTATCTATCTATCTATCTATCTATCTATCTATCTATCTCTCTCTCTATCTATCTATCTATCTATCTATCTATCTATCTATCTATCTATCTATCTATCTATCTATCTATCTATCTATCTATCTATCTGTCTATCTGCTCATGGGTCATTTATCTATCTATCTATCTATCTATCTATCTATCTATCTATCTATCTATCTATCTATCTATCTATCTATCTATCTATCTATCTATCTCTCTATCTATCTATCTATCTATCTATCTATCTATCTATCTATCTATCTATCTATCTATCTGTCTATCTGCTCATGGGTCATTTATCTATCTATCTATCTATCTATCTATCTATCTATCTATCTATCTATCTATCTATCTATCTATCTATCTATCTATCTATCTATCTATCTATCTATCTATCTATCTGTCTGTCTGTCTGTCTATCTACCTACCTACGTTACCAACCTGTTTGATCAATATATAAATCGAAAGCTAACTGCCAGTCAGTCAGACAGATAGACAGTAATTTTTTTCTTCTTTTTTTCTATTTCTTAATGTCATTCCCATGTCTGAGTGATTTTAAAGGAATGCAGCGTGTAATTTCTGCAATCACACCATCAGACTGTCTGCCAGTTTTTTGGACGCACCTAAACTCTGATAAGGAAACGTGTGAGTAACAAACCTCAGCGTTACCAGTCGAGATGTTTTAAAGGTGAAGTTAAAGTGGAATTTACGGCCACCTGGTGGAAATACATACGGCTTCCCTTTGGATGAGGTCCAGCGGTTGAAAGTGGCACGCACGAGAGCGAATTCCTTAAGCTGAAATACCGGAGCAAAGCCGCCTCAGACACTCGAAGCACGACGAGGCTTTTCTTTATAGTTTACACTGACACCTACTGGCTATTTTTTTTGACACCGCGCGTGTTTCAACCCATTTACAACTTCCAGTCTGCCTTCCCAAGATCGTTATCCTCATTTTGTGGATGTGAGGTGGTAAAATCCAGACTCTGCTGTCGTTTGGCTATCTGGTTCAGCAGTCTGTCACTTTTGAAACAAACCTCGCCTTCCGGGACTATTATTTGTTAATGTTGTTAAAGGACTTGTACGCAGTAAACATTTGTTTCCTGCAGTCTATATTACAGTTAAAGTCAGGACAAAAATAGGGTATGATATTCACGCTTCGCTGACGCCTCGTAGTGGTAGTTAGTGTGTATTTTTTATTTATTAGTCATAGTCATAGATTTATTTACCTGATAAGATGGACTCAAGATAAGTTCAAAAACGTCCCCTTTTGGCTATTGAAATCTACTAAATATAATATTAAAACATTATTAGTAATATCTGTCTGTTCAGACAATATAGCCTACATTAATGTTTGAAAGTCACGATTGCATGCTGTTCAAAGACTTGGTTAAGCATGTTTAATTGAGGATTTAGTTATTCATCACATGAAATTCCAGTGCAAGTAGATTATTATCTTTCAGGAACACTTGGTTTATATGGAAGGTATTAACAACAGGTTGTTGTTGGATATGGTGGCTATTTTTGCAGTTCTGGAAGTAAACAGAGAAGGGATAAAGTGAGAATGTATTGGGTTTATCTAAAACAGCAAGAAGACCATGTCCCACCCTGAAGCCATCTGACCTTTATAAATCTGTTTACAGTTCCTCATTAAATTACCTTGGCTTTTATCAGCCCTATCTTCTAGGCCTGAACAAAATGATAAAAAATAGAGCTACATTTATTCACCTGTTACACTCTACAGAATATGTTCTCTATAGATTTGAGTATTCATTTTATCATGGACATTCCTAATGTCAAACTATCAATTAGAATGTTTAGAAAAAAATATTATAAAATTAGTAATATTATTCAATATGACTATAAATAGAGGATATTCAGTGAGGAAAAACATTGCTGCATCATCCCCATTTTAATGTAACGGAACAAATATAAACAATACAATCACTTTAAATCTATAAAATTCATTAACATTATTATTTTAGTTATAACAGTAATGCATAATATAGTTTTTACAAACAAATGTACCAACTAAGGTTTTTAATGTAAACACCATAAAGAACTTCTTTTACATACTATTAAAATGCATTATTATTATATAAATTTTGTATTACAAATATATAACTGCTTTGAAAAATCACTGTATACCTAACTTGCCTTTTATTTTAGGATAGTTTATATATAACAGATGAAAACAAAGTGATCCAATATTTTAACATGCAAATTACACTGGCTTTTTTTTTTTACTTAACTTGAAGCTGTGTATGACATGCTTCTGAATTTGGTGGTTAAAATTGCTTTCAACCTGGCACTAAAAATCCTATAAATAAAACATGATGTGGTAGAAACAAAGGTTTCACTAAACCTTTGGCTAAATATTACCTTAGCAAACAGCATTCACACAGGGCCTCACAAAACCACAAAGCTATGTCTTGTTAACTTCTCAGCTTACTCATGCTAATGCTGCATAATTCCATAATGACGGTTATGATGATATGAAAATTATATCTGGAACTACAATAGTTGCATTCAGCCACATCTAAAAAAAACAAAAAACACTACTCAAGATCACAAATCTTTTAACCCCTACGTTTACCACAAAGAAAACAACGCAAGCTAATATTTTTACACATTAAATGAAATGTACTGATTAGGAGAAGCCCACAGAATACCACAGAAACACATGTGATGAACAGAAACAAGCAGCGATTGATAAAACATTTTTTTGTTGTTGTTTTCCTCAGGATGAAGCTGGAACTTTATTTGAGCACTTACTTCAAAAGTTGAGCCGGTGGCACCCTGGTTTTTGAACACAGTGTCCAGCTTTTGGTCCTGTTGGATGAGATGCATGGCTGCCCTGCAGAAGTTCAGATTGAGAGACAAAGAAATCAGAGCTGTTTGTGTGTTACATGCGCCTCGGACTCAGCATTTGTATAATCGTCAGCTTGACTAAGGGTTTTGGAGTCATGTGCCTGCCAGAGCACTGTAGCTACGGCCACTGATAAAGACGCAAGAGTGTTTGTGTTGATTTCAGGCATATTAAAGCAACCCCGACTGAGCATGAGGATGACTGGGGGCTATAGAGAAACAAGAGGAACACAAGCATGCCGATCACACCAGTGTAAATCTCTTAAAGACAAAAAAGAGCCGTTCAACAGTGATGATTATAACCAAACAGCAGCTTTTTAGCTTTTGCAATTCATAATGGTGTGTGTGTTTGTGTGTGTGGGCAAGTGGGAGGGTTGTAGATGTGACGTTGCATTTACACCATCACACATGACAAAAATGAATATAATTAGTAGTCCTGATTTAAAAAATGTTTAAACATTTCTTTATCTTGCATGGACTTCTTGTTATGAAAATTGCTGTTTTTTTTTAGCCCAATCATAAATTCATTAATAAAATCCTTCAGCACAATTTTACAATTTTATTTGAGTACAAAACAATAATTGTTTTCATCATTAAATTTTAAAAACATTTAAACTTGATAGACTTTACCACTAAAAACTTTGTTCTTTGGTGTGACAATATATGCTAATTTTAAAATCCATGAAAAATAATTATTTAGTTGAAGGACCCCATTTAAGATCATGTGACTGAAGCCCACTGTGAAGCCCATGATATGTCCTAGTTAAGTTTAAATATCTTGATATTTGTCACATTTTTCTCTTTTTTGGAACAACTCATTCATTCATTCATTTTCTTTTCGGCTTAGTCCCTTTAATAATCCGGGGTCACCACAGCGGAATGAACCGCCAACACGTTTTTACACAGCAGATGCCCTTTCAGCTGCAATCCATCTCTGGAAAACATCCACGCTCACTCATTCACACTCATACTATGCACTACGGACAATTTAGCTTACCCAATTAACCTGTACCGCATGTCTTTTGACTGTGGGGGAAACCGGAGCACCCGGAGGAAACCCAAGCAAACGCAGGAGAACATGCAAACACCACACAGAAATGCCAACTGACCCAGCCAAGGCTCGAACCAGCGACCTTCTTGCTGTAAGGTGACAGCAATACCTACTGCGCCACTGCATCGCCTTTTTTGGAACAACTGTAAAATTAAATTATGTTGTCCTTTGGTGTGACTGCCAATTTATTGAAAATGTTATTAATACAAGAAAAAGAAAACATATTATTCCTAATTTAAAATAAACAAATAGTTATATAAGTGTTTAACAAAAAAATGTAAGTCGCTCTTATACTATTTATTATATTAAGTGCTGTTTTCCTTTTTTGTTTTATGTCATAAAACTGTGTGAAAATTACCAGCCAAATCCAGCTAAAACCAGCTTTACCAGCCTGACTAGGCTGGTCAAGCTGGTTTAAGCTGGTCATCTCCCAGCCTGACCAGCTAAGACCAGGCTGGAAATGGCTGGAAACCAGCCTGGAAGTGGCCAAAACCCCTCTAAAACCAGCCTGGTCGACCAGCTAAAACCAGTCAACCAACCTAGGCTGGTTTAAGCTGGATTTTTCAGCACGGTAGTGATGTCCAGTGAGAGACTAGAGATGTCGGTGTGAGACTAGTGATCTATAGATCTTGTGAGAGAATAGAGAATAGTGGTGTCCTGTGAAATAGTGGTGTCCATGAGAAACTAGTGTTTCCCATTGTGTATAACAAAGCAGAATGTATGAGAACAGAATTCATTTTTTATCATAAAATTATTAATTGAGTTAATATCTGGTCATATACAGTAAACCATGACATGCATTAGCCAGAAACACTATGTTATTTGTCCAGTCTTACCAATTTAGTCCACCAAATAGACCAGCATGACCAACATGCACATAATCTGATGGCACTTAGAATCACCATTATATGACAATCATCACTGGATGAGTGGTCATCCTGATACAGTGCAGCTCTCTTTAAACTATTTCACCCTTATATTGTGATTAATATGTGAAAGGATCAATTGATTGACCTCTCTTTTCAGCATTCTGCAATTCTTGTCTGCGAACAGACCAATAAAATGTTGCCAAATAGCCCTTATAAATCAGAAGATGAGTGATCTGGGTGAAAGGTGACAACAGCCTCACTCTCTGGGTCACAGTCATGCATTACAGATACTGAGATGTCATTCATTTAACTTTTGGCCTGGAATTTTGCTCTTTGTGTCTTTTTTTAAAGAATGGTCACCAACCCCCTGTGGCAAACAGCTGGGCCGATGGCTAAATACAGAGCTTTTTTTTTATTAATATGTTCCAAAGTTTTTCAAGGTTTTGAACCTTGGTTAATTACTACAAATTATAATACAATATAATATAATATAATATAATATAATATAATATAATATAATATAATATAATAAATTATAATATAATATAATATAATATAATATAATATAATATAATATAATATAATATAATATAATATACAATCCCAAATCAGAAAAAGTTGGGACAGTATGGAAAACGCAAATAAAAAAGAAGGTAGTGATTTCTAAATTTACCTTGATTTGTATTTCAGTGCAAACAATAAAACAAACATAATTTAATGTGTTTCTTCTTATTTTTATTTAATTTTTTAAATTTTTTAATTTTTTATTTTTCATAAACATGTATTCCAATTTTGGTTCTTGCCACACATTTCAAAAAAGTTGGGAAAGGAGCAATTTAGGGCTAATGATCAGGTAAATTGGTTACATAATAATGTGATCCGAAACAGGTGATGTCATCAGGTGATTGTAATTATACAAAACAGCATCCAAGAAAGGTCTAATCCTTAAGGAGCAATGATGGGCAGAGGATCGCCAGTTTGCTAACATATACATGAAAAACTATTGGAATGTTTAAAAACATTTCTTTGTTCCTCAAAGAAAGATAGGAAGATATTTGGATATTTTAACTTTAACAGTGCAAAACCTAATAAAAAATTCAAGGCATCTGGAGGAATTTTTAGTGCGCAAAGTACAAGGGTGCAAGCCCAAGCTGAACTACCATGATCTCATCCATGGCTACCAGGGTCTTCAGTCCCAAATACGAATGGCAACAATACAATGTGGTAAATGCTTTACTGTTCCAACTTTTTCTGAAATGTGTTGCAAGAACCAAAATTACAACAACAACAACTATATAATTCATGAGGAACACATTAAATAATGTGCTGTTGATATGTCTGCAATGAAACACAAGTCAAAGTAAATTTTGAAATCACTACTTTTGGGGTTGTAATATAACAGTACCTTTTTAAACAATGTTTTCCTACATATTTTAAGGAATTTTGTAATGGTTTTAAATATCTGCTTTCTACTGTATTTATAAAATAAATAAGAATTAATTACTGTGATGCGAAGCTAAATTTACAGTGTGATATCTCGCCTTGTCATACAAACCCATCAGAATTAATTTTAATATGCTTATTTTCTACCAAAATTTAATTTAAACACAATTTTATTTTACAGTTATTTCTTAATTCTGTTTTTAACATCATCAGTGTTTATTATTTCTGTGGAAACAGTTATGCATTTTTTTTCTATCATTCTATGATGTAAATATAAGGGATTTGTTGTTCAGACACTGTAAATGTCTTTATACTGTCTGCTTTAATGAATCCATCCATTTTAAATACAAACACTGAAAAATTTGATCCAAATAGGATAAAAAGGTCATAAAAATAACCGGAGCATAGCCTTGTTGAAAGTCTTGTGAGTGAATGAGGTTTGAACACTGAGAAGACCACATTCATGAGTCCAGAGCCTGAAACGGCATGGTAAATCATGGCCTGACCCTGGCATGGCAGAAACAAAGCTGAATAGTTCAAATCTCCATCTGATATAACCATATCATCTGTAGTCACTCCTAGCGGTTTATACTGCGAAAATGTGAATTAGACGTAGATCACACAAAACGCACATGACTTGACAGACAACTCATTTTAACGCCACTTAGAGTATCTGACGTATGGCCACACAGAATCTGCGCCTGCAGATATTCACGGTAAACTATGCAGATTTCCACACATGGTCGTTTGATGCATGTTTATTTATACTGTGTTTTTATGTATTACACATTAATGGATGTGATAAACAACTACTGTACTGTAGCTTTTTTCCTATACTCTCAAAGGTCCTATACTCTCAAATCATACTATATACAAAAAAAGTGTTCCTTCTATACTCTCTAAGAGCAATGATAAATTGAGAATATGTAATAGTAACATACATTTTGGCTTGAATATTCTGGAATATATGTAAAGCTTTACAACTGGAGAATCCTGAAATGTAAAATAATAAATATATGCTTTGCATGGCAGATTTCCAAGATGAAATGCACTGCTGAGCAAAAATAACAAAGGCTTTTCTCAATTTTGCTGGAAAACATTTTGTTGATCCCCACATATTTAAAATACCCGGGGAAAATACCCCATGGACTGATGAGACAAAAGTTGAAATTTATGGAAGGTGTGTATCCAATTATGTGTGGCGTAAAAGTAACACCACATTTCAGAAAAAGTCCATCACACCAACAGTAAAATGTGGTGGTGTTAGTGTGATGGTCTGGGGCTATTTTCCTGTTTTAGGACCACCTGGGAGACTTGCTGTGATAAATGGAACCATGAAATCTGCTGTGTAGGGGAAAAAAAAGCTGAAGGAGAATGTCTGGCCATATATCAGCGACCTCAAGCTGAAGCAAACTTGAGTTCTGCAGAGGTCCATATCTGAATGGCTGGAAAAAAAAAGACTGTGGAGTGGCCTAGTCAAAGTCCAGACCTGAATCCAACCATGCTGTGGCATGACCTTGAAAAGGTGGTTTATGCTGGAAAACCCTCCAATGTGTCTGAATTACAACAAATTTGTAAAGATTTTCTCCACAGCACTGTAAGAGACTCTTGAAATTATCAAAAATGCTTGATTGCTGATGATGTTTCTAAGGAGGGCCTAACCAGTTGTTAAATTTTAGAGGACACTTTTTCTTACGCAGAGTTGTGTAGTTTTGTATTTTGTTTTCCCTTAAAGGGAACCTATAATGCCTCTTTTTGCATGTACGATAAGTCTCTGTCCAAGAATCCTCAAATTCCAGCATGAAATCATTATACACTTTGTTCGCTTGCATTGCTATTCAGATATTTAGAAAAAAAATGATCAGAAAAAATATTTTGTCTATCAAAACAAGAACATTTGCTTCTGCTCTGCAATGACATTCTTTCCTGATGACTTCAAGTTTGACAGCTTGGGCTGAAGGTTACCCACTCTGTAGTGGTGTTAAAAGTGAGGGAGAAAAGGTGACAGTACATAAGGCCCAGAGGCATAGAGGGGCCTATCACACAATTTCTACAAAGAAGGGCTCAAAACCCCATCCTACCCCCAATGCCTAAAAAAAATAAATAATAAAAAACATTTAAAAAAATAAAAATAACAAAAATTTAAAAAAACACTCTGGAACGGTCTAGAATTCTTAGGTCTGCTGTCACTACACTCAAAATGTTGAGTAACAATCCTCTATTCTCTATCCAATTTTTTGTTTCAGTTGGAAATACTTTAAAACATTGAAGTATGTAGACTCAATGTAGAGATGTACATATGTAGACTCAATGTACATATGTAGACTCAAAATAGAGAACCTGTGATGCTCTCTACACAGACTGAAATACATCCCTAACGGTGATAAAGGTTCTTAGGAGGACAGAATTGTGGAGACACCTGTGCATGGTCACATATTGTAGTGATAGTGAAGCAAATTGCTGAGAGGGATGTATCCATTCACTGCCATTTCTGGCTAATGGAGTAAGTGGAATACATCACAAGGAAATGGAGAAGTCGCTGTCATTTATTGGATGCCAGAGCCCGCTCCCACCTTCTGTATATGGTGGAGAAGAGAGAGAGCAACGGGGTAAAAGAATATGAGGGGTACACATTAACATGATATAGCATTTGGATCTCTCACCTGGTCTCATTTGTTTATCATCATCCTTCCATTTATTTCTTATCACATTGTCTGAGCTTACTCTCAGTTGTTAGTATTTGCATCAACTTAGTGGAGGCCTTAGGGATGTCAACAAAAGCACAGTGATGCCCAGTGGTCTGCGGGAGTGCAATGGGGGTATGTAGCAAACCAGGATGGGTCAAAGAGCCAGGAAAACAGTGAAGCCGGAGCTGTAATGAGCAACATATGTGTGTTACACCATCCATGAATTCCACAGAGGAGCCCTAAAAGGATATATTGATGAGTGATGGCAATGGAAGGAGAGAGAAGACCAGGCCTGGGTGTGTAATGGTGTGCATATCCCAAGTCCTTAAAAGTTACCTTGAAATCAAAATTGATAACTTACTTTGTTCGCTCACATTGTTATCCTTGAGGTGAACAATTATTTAAAATTAATTGAGAGAATTCAGTGCTCGTCTATCAACAATTAGCTTCTTTGCTCAAATTCCATTAATCTCTGATGACCTAAATTCCTTGAAACACAAATGGATCCCCCACCCACCCATCTAAAACAAATAAATAAATAAAAAACTAAATTATAATGTGAACTGAGAACCCCCTAAACCCTTATTGCCCTGAATTCCTAGCTATGCCACTCACTCTCCCCACTATTAGTTTGCTTCAAGCAAGAGGTGTTGAGGAGAAGCTAAAAAAACATCACACCAATAATCCATTTGAGTTGAAAACACATCAAAATAAGTAAAGTTGGTGGAAGGTGCAGATTCTGAAAACCCAGATTGAAATATTTCCTTGAGGGAGGCTAAGGTGCTCAGGAGGAGCAATGTGGCATAGACATCTGCACGCAGCCACTTGGAGACCTGACTTACTGGGAGGGATTCATTAACGGCCACGTTTGGGTCATGGAGGAGGTGGCTTCAAGTTACAAAGGGAACAGAGTTATAGGCGCCATTTATGGAATGCCAGAAGCAGTGTTGTGCAAGTTACTTCCAAACTGTAATACATTACAGATTATCTGCTACTGTTATTTAAAAGCAATCCCTTACCTAACAATATTACTGTCTCAGAATTGTAATATGTTACATGACTCTTATATTACTTTTTAGTTACTTTCACCAAAATGACTACAGAGTTAGATCTTAACATTTTAAAATGACCAAATGTGCTGCAGAGCATTTTACATCCATTAGAATGCGATATGATGTAGCCAAATGACGGTGAGCTATCCAGGCTACTAACAATATAGTATATAATTGGCAACGGGAAGGCTAAAGATAAAGTAAGAAAGGATGACAGCCAGAATAACAAATGATCAAGTCTGTTAAAAATATAATAGAGGTACATGTAAAGTGATTATCTGGCAATATCTGTGAATAGCTTGGGAAAATACATATTTCAAGAGTTCACACTTAGCTGATGATTGGTAATAAGCGTGTTTGGCATGCTGTCCCGGGAGAGAGCCCCGTTCTCATGAGAGCCTCGAGCCCGGGGCTCCCTCCCGTTGCAGGGCGAGAGGGGAGTTTGAGCTCGGGTAGATCTCGAGAACTCCCCTCCCTCCTGCTGCGTGAGGGTTGCTAAGGTGATGCGTTGCTGATAGAATTGAATCAAATTTGGTGCTAATTTGGATTAGTCAATTTACTTAAGTGTCATGTTTTTGGGAGTGTGGGAGGAAACCGGAGGACCCGGGGAAAACCCACGCAGCACGGGGAGAACATGAACTCCGCACGAAAATGCTGACCGTTTGGGTAGATGCCCGAAGCGGTGGCATTTTGCTGTGAGGCTGCAGTGCTAGCCACTGGGCCACCGTGCTGCCCTGTAGACAATGGAGGAGGCGAAGGGGTGGAAGGGGGGATTCTTCAAGACAAAGATGACTAAAGGTAAGGTGTTTGGATATTTATACTTGGTTAGGAGTAGTCTGATTGGTGGTTCGTACATTAGCTTGACTCGGGGCCAGCCGTGTCAATCATAAGCACGTGATCCTCTCGAAATTAGTTTATGAATAAACTTCACTAAACACAACAGGCCCATATGTAAAGGGCAATGCCATGACAAGATGCAGATTTTTTTCTTATTATTGCCATTATCCTATTCACTTTAAATTCAAGTGGTTCACAACACAAAACACAAGGTCATGCACAAGGTGAGCATGATTAACATAGTTTTCTCAATATTATGTGCAATTAGAAGACCAACCCCTCAACCTCAGTCATTTTAGGTCAAAGAAATGAACATATAGGCTAAACATTGCCTAACTGCTTAAAAAGAAAAGAGATCAAACAGAGATCTATATGCCTCTAAAAAGACTAAATTAATCAACTGACTCAGAGAAACTTAATTTCTGCTGCTTGGCTTATCACTCTCGTCCTTATATTTCAATATATAAAGCATATCAACATTCTTGGGATAACCAATTTAACAGGAGGATCTCTGGAGTGCAAAATCACGAAAAGAGGTGGAAACACAAGACACTAATTGTGAGTGCGTCATCTGACAGAGCGAGAGCGGATCGTTCGCACATGAGCAGCCAGTGTTCTGAGTGCACACGAGAAGTTTTGTGCTTGGTCAGTGTATATTTGAGAGCCCGCAAACAATGTTGTGCATGAAGGAAACCAACCGGTACGCGAGCAAAGAGATTTACTCCCTCGTATTACATGAATGCGCTCTCGACTTGTAATATTGCGCTCACGACATTTATCAGTGAAATAATAGCTAATAGCGAATGTACTGTCTTTTGCCACTTTCATCTGTTTGCTACTTTTCCGCTGCTGAAATCATTCCAGGTTCAAACTAATAAGTTCCAATAGCCAGAGGGAGGTTTACTAACCACGAACAGGAAATAGAACTTACTTGCGGTATTTTTTATTTGTTAATGTCTTGCAGGCAAAAAGTTTGTTGTAACACAAGCGTTACTGAACATGCACCGAGTAAAATATTACTGAAAATGTGTTAGTAATGCCTTACACTACTGCGTTACAGGAAAATGTAATAAGTTACTGTAATGCATTACTCCCAACACTGGCCAGAACCCAGGGCCTGGCCATTGCCAATCAACAATGGGATGAAAGACTTCATGACAATTCACTGAGGGCTGTACAGTACCATCACTTAGCACTGAGACTGCAGACTTGTCTCTACAGAGACTTAACTTTATCTCTTATCATCCTCATTTCTTCTTGCTATCAATTGGTCCTACCCTTAGGTGCTACAATTTGGATCTCCCATGTCAATCCAGAGAAAGCATTAGTGATGTCAGCAAAGGCAAGGGGATGCCTTCTTCATCATGGGGGGTAAATAGCAAACAGGATGGGCCTATGAGCTGGGGAAACAGAGTGAAGCCAGAGCGGTAATGAGCAACATATGTGTACTACACTCTTCATGAATTCCACGGAGAAGGTCTAAAAGGATATACAGTAAAAAGCATATGAGGATATATGGCATTTCTGCTGTGATTACATCATTTTTGCAGTTTTGGCAAGATTTAACCACTCCCTAATAGTGTTGTAAGAGGGATAAGAAAGGGGACAGAGTGCATAGGGCCCAGATGAGGCAGGGGGATGTAGGTAAAGGTACATGGGTGCCAACTAGTCTGCACTGCAGGGGGCCGATGGGGGTATGTAGCAAGCAAGATGGGTCGGAAAGCCGAGGAAATTGAGCGAAGCCAGAGCAGTAATAAGCAACATGTGTATACTCGAATTCCACTGAAGAGCTCTGAAAAGACATAACAAGGAGCAATGACAGTGGAGGACTGACACTTAAACCAGGTCCTGGCGTTTCTTGATATGCACCAGTTAACTATAAAGGGCTGCCAATTGTTTTTTGTCGTACTGGTAAATATAACTGATATATATATATATATATATATATATATATATATATATATATATATATATATATATATATATATATATATATATATATATATATATATATATCCTCACTGGTGAGAGGCGTGCGTTGGCACGAGGCCCCAACCAGTGCCGATATACAGCCATATCGTACTGCTACGAGTGTGATATTGCGTTTATACAACAGTTTGATGGCATAATTGTGTATATAAAAACTAAATCAAACATGGAGAGTCTTAAAAACCCTTTTATATGAGGAACTACTTTCTTATGCGTTGGATTCAAATCATAAGCTGACAGTTAAACAGCTGAGCAAGCATCTTTTAAACTTTAGATCTGTAGTGTCTGGTTTTTGCTGGCTGTATGGGCGGAGTATTACACAAAGGGTAAAGAGACTGTACAGGTGCTGATATTACTTAAATATATCACGACATACATATTTATACAACAGTTCTGTCTGGTTCTCAAATCTGATTGGCTGATAGCCGTGCAATATTCTGCAATATCAGAACTCCTACAGCCTCTTTACCCTTTGTGTATTACTCCGCCCACATAAAGCCAGCCAAAAGCAGACACTACAGATCTAAAGTTTAAAAGATGCTTGCTTAGCTGTTTTAACTGTCAGCTTATGATTTGAATCCAATGTGGAAGAAAGTAGTTTCAAATACAAAAGGGTTTTTAAAACTCTCAATGTTTGATTTTGTTTTTATATACACAATTATGCCGTCAAACTGTTGTATAAACGCAATATCACACGAGTAGCAGTGCGATATGGATGTATATCGGCACTGGTGGGGGCACTAAAGCAGGTCGCACACCAGAAGCGCCGCTCGGCACCGTGACAAGGCGCGCACATGACAGTTTAAAGTATCACACACCAGACGCGCACATTCGAATGATATTTAACATGAAACTAATCAGACGGCTAAAAAATGAACTGCGTCCTGAGCCGTGGATGGGCGCCGCCGACAGCCGCCGACTTGCGGCGCTTCTGGTGTGCGACCTGCTTAAGGCATATATATATATATATATATATATACACATACATACACATACAGTTGAAGTCAGAATTATTAGCCTTTTTCTTCTGTTTAACGAAGAGAAGATTTTTTTCAAAACATTTCTACACGTAAAAGTTTTATGTGTTATACGATGACATATTCAAATTACATTTCTTGTCAGCGTTAAAAAAAAAAGCTGACTTTTTTTATATAAAAATGCTAATTAATAAAAGGAGGTAATATCATGGTCAAAAAATAACATTCAAAACTTTTCTAGTTTCAGATTACCAAGTATATGATTACGGTTGAAAAATACAAGTTAGTTAAAATAATCATAGTCTTCATCGTTAAACAGACCTGGAACTCAAAAAACAGTGTACAGATTTTAAAATGCATTATGAGGGATAAATGAATGTGATCTTAGCTGAAATGAAATACTGTTTTGTTTTCTTAAAGAACTATTCAGGAATGGTCAGAATTTCCATATGGACAAGCTGTGATAGTATTTAGAGGCCCCGAAGCAAAAGGGGGTCTTTGGGGGCCTCTCAGAAATCACTGAACACAAGTAAAGAGGAAGCAATAGAATACTACTAATGGTAAAACTCCCACAAACATGCTTAAATAATTTGCAGATGATTTATTGCATGTTTGTGGTGGAGCTGTTTGCATGTGGTGAAAGATATGAAGTCCACAGCATCCGAAATGTATAATAAGTTCTAGTTATGACAGTTCCAATGAACATCAGTTCATTGCAAGTCAAAATTTCATTTTTACATTGCATGATGCTACTAGGGTAACATAGCAGTTGCATTCAGAATGGATATAATGCAGAAATTATTTAGAGTTTATACACTGCCCATTCAAAATAATAATAATAATTATATACATAAAAGTAGTTATATATGTAAAAGCAGCTGCTAATATTAAAAGCAGTTTTTAATTTTTTTAACACCATTTAAGGACAAAATTCTTAGCCCCTTTAAGCTAATTTTATTCCAACAGTTTACAGAACAAACCATCGTTATACAATAACTTGCCTAATTACCCTTACCTGCCTAGTTAACCTAATTAAGCTATTTAAGCATTTAAAATGTCACTTTAAGCTGTATAGAAGTGTCTTGAAAAAGATGTAGTAGAATACTATTTACTATCATCATGGCAGAGATAAAATAAATCAGTTATTAGAAATGAGTTATTAAAACTAATTATGTTTAAAAATGTGTTGAAAGGGAAATATATATATATATAAATATATATATATATATATATATATATATATATATATATATATATATATATATATATATATATATATATATATATATATATATATATATATATATATACTCTGATATTTCATTGAACTTTGGTCTATAGCTTTGATTATGACATGCAATCTTTTCATTATGCTTCTTGTTACTTTTATTCTTAGTAATTTTTGTCACAATGGGAAAGTTAGACCAATGTGCAAAGTCTTCTACAGTACATGCCAAATGTTCTCAATAGGGTTAAGGTCGGGACTCTGTGGTGGCCAATCCATGTTTAAATATTATGTCTCATGCTCCCTGAAGCATTCTTTCACAATTTGAGCCTGATGAATCCTGGAATATGTTTGTACCATCAGGAAATGTTAAACATCTCTAGAATAACCTGTTTATTCAGTATATTCAGGTAGTTAGCTGACCTTGTTTATAATATTGCTGATCCTGACCTGATCTGACCAACTGCTGTCTCCATAGATTACAACACTGCCATCACAGATTTGTATGGTTGGCACTATAGGTGCATCCCTTCATGAATCTCTTTTCTTACACTGATGAACCCATCAATCTGGGACAGGGGAAATCTGGACTCATCAAACCACACGGCCTTCTTCCACTGCTCCAGAGAATAATCTTTATGCTCAGCAAATTGAACCCATTTTTTATTTGCCTCACTGATAAGTGTCTTTCCTAAGGCTACCCAGCTGTTAAGTCCAAATTCGTTGAGTTTACCTCACATGGTGCAGTAGGAAACATTCACTAAACATAGCCATGAGTTCCAATGTTGCATTTATTATGATTTATAGTAACGGAATTAGCTAATAACTTGAACCCTCTGATTAACATCTTTTCCACGACCACAGGATGTGTCTTCCGACATGACATTAGCTCAAACATAATCATCCATTCAATAATTATCCAATGGAAGGTTTTTTTCAGTATAAATTTGCTTAGTTAAATCCAGATGGTGCCATATTTTTTTCTCATGGGCTGTATATTAGGACAGTTTGCCTTAACTTCTTTTTCCATAACCTAACATTGTGTTTTTTCTTTAAAATAAGTATTTTCCATTAAGTAAGTTACGTCTGCTGAATTGTATGGCTTTTAAAATAGATTCAGCTTTGTAAAGGCAATTTTACCCCTTAAATTTCCTTCTTCAAAGCTCCAAAATTATTACTAAGACATGAAATGTTGGTATTTTTTTAAATAATATACTATTACAAAGAATAATTATTGTACAATATCAACTTCATAGAAATAAAGAGAATTTAATTCCTCTAATTTAAGTACTATGAGTTTATAACTCACGACTGTTCAAAAATAGTCCAAATATATTAGACTTACAAATTAATTTCAAATAAAACAACATAGGTTTTACTTTAAAAAGTTATTAAATGAAAAAACAAACCAATGACATCTTTGAAGAATAAAATTTTTAGGTTTTAGTTCCAATAATAGTGCAGAAACGGCATTTGTTAAAATGATAAATGACCTACTGTACTTGCTTCATCAGACCAAGGCAATGTATCACTATTAGTTTGACTTGATCTTAGTGCTACGTTTGATATAACAGATCATAACATACTTACAGATTGGTTACAGAAATACACTGATGTTCAGGTTCAAGCACTGAAATGGTTTAAATTATACCTGTCTGACCAATGTAATTTTTGTAATATAAATGGAGAGTTATCCAGCTTAACAGCAGTAAAGTATGGAGTGCCATAAGGATCTGTCTTAGGCTCTCTCCTGTTTTCAATATATATGTACCGTAGCCGCTTGGCAAAATTATTAAAAACATGGGGTTAGTTTTTACTATGCTGATGATACTCTATGTATTTCATCAAAACCAGGTGAAATGTCAGCACTATTGAAGTTAACAGAGTGTTTTACAGACATAAAAGAGTGGATGACTAGTGTTTTTTTCTTCTTTTAAATTCAGACACGACAGATATATTACTCTTTGGAACCAAATCCTGAACACAGAAGTTTCTGGAAATTATTTTGGATCGAGGTGGATATACTGTGCTTCATCCTCTTACAGTCAAAGACCTGGGTGTTTTATTACACAGCAATTCGACTTTAAAAATCATATTGAGTATATAAGTTACAAAAACACAGCTTTCTTCCATCGCAGAAACGTTGCCAAGCTGCAGATTCTGATGTCCATTTCTGATGGTAACAAGCTAGGGAATGTGTTCATTACCTTGAGACTTGACTATTGTAATGTTATTTTAGTCCAGAATGCAGATGTTGGAATTCTGACCAGGACAAGAAAATATGATATCATCCCAATTTTATCTTGTCTTTTGGCTAGATATAAATGTTGTTTTAAAAATTCCTATTTTTCCAAAAAGCTTTAAATGTTTTAGCACTTACTTCGCCATTCTTTTAAATCACACTTTATATATATATATATATATATATATATATATATATATATATATATCGTCATCTTGGAATTATAAGGTTCTATATGCGTTCAGAATGATTTTGAGATAATGAGCTTTAAAGTTTTTGCATTCCACAGCAAACAGTATGTGTGTAACATTTGTTTTTTTTAATAAAGTCTTAAAATGTAAACAACTTATAAAAAACATCCCATAATGTAAATAAGTTGTCATTCAATAAGAATATGTCAATAACTCAATTTTGACAAAAATGTCAGATAGAACCTTATAATTCTAAGGTGATGATACACACACACACATACACGCACGCACGCATGCACGCACACACAATTTATTCTATTTCAGTTTTCTATAGTTAAAATTTTATGCTAATTTCAGTGTTACTTGCATTCTTCTTTTTTTTTTAACCAATTTCATTTTATTTATGTTTTAAAAATGTCATGCTCAATTCAGTGTAACTTGCTCATTTCATCTATGCTTTAAATAAGTAAATAAATAAGTAAATAAACAAATAAACAAACAAACAAACAAATAAATAAAAGCATCGTTTATAATTGCAAGTAATTCTTTTAAAGCATCCTCTCTTTCACTTGCAACATTGATTCCATTTTCCTTCAGCATCCCACTGACCTTTTCAGAAACCACATTTAGCTGTTTGTCCAGCAGATGGAAGCATTTCTCATCTAATTCCTCACGGAAACCACTGACATCATCAACCTACAGTCAGAAATAAACGCATGATAGCCAATGAAGGACTTCACACATCTAAGAGTAATAATTGAGACAAGTTAAACAAAGAAACGCCTGATCCTTTTAAAAAACGAAATCAAATGAGTGTTCAAATAATATAGATTTGCACTTGATCTCACCTGGGAAACATTCAACATCTTTTAGAGGGTCAGTATTTGGCTGGTTCATGGTCCAGTTCGCCTCTGCTGGTAAATTTTGTTCCTGCACCATTCAGTCTTTCTCCAGGACACCATCTGAAAGAACACAACATATGATCTTAAAGAAAATAAGCTCGATTTACAATTGTTATATATTAATATTGTTATATAATAATATTGCTTAGCATAGATCATTGAAGCATGAGGATTAGCATCAGGATAAATAGTTTTGATCATTTTCTATTTGCAGTTCGACTCTTTCGTAGTTACATTTTCTACAAAGACTGGCAGAAAATGAAAAGTTACTATTTTCTAGGCTGACATGTCTATTAACTATACTGTCATTCTGGTGTAATAATCATTGCTGCTGTGTTATGGCTGCAGCAGGAGCATCGACATTACACCTGAAAAAAGTCTCCAGAAAAAAGAACATTTGCACCACCAATTAGAATGTGTAATATGGTGTGCCTGCTGTAGCCATGATACAACAGCTAATTTCCCTGATTAATTGTGTGAGAAAATAGACTCCATGAATATATGGAAAAAGGTTTTAAATGGGGCTGCATGATTTAAAAAAAATCTTATGATTTTTATTTGTGATATATTGGGATATGAATACAATGTCACCAGTTGACTTAATATCTATATTTGTAGGATCAATTGGGATGATTCTGAAATGGGGTGCATCTCCATAACATCAAATAGCAATCTATACATTTCCCACACATTTTCATGTGGTCTTTGCTACTTGCAGTGCATTTCTCTATTTGCATGTGTTGTTAGTATTTTCATGCATGTTTTTAGTCAATGGTTGATGAATTGATATACTACTTTAGCATCCTCATAAAATCTAATAAACAATCTATAAACTTTCGGGGGTCCCCAGACACATTTTCTTGTGGTCTGTGCTATTTGCAGTATATTTCTGTATTACACTTCAGTGTACGTTGTGAGCATTTTCATAAATAACAATTTATAAAGACAATTAAGAAAAAGATAGATAAACACAGTTTATCATTTCCAGAGTCTAACAGTATATTCAAGTACAGAAATTAAATAATTAAATAAAATGAATCCTCCTTTAAGTCACAAGTGGTGAAATATTTTGTGCCTAAATGCTTTTAAAATCATTATACAATTCCAGGCATTAAAAACACATGCAAATGATAAATTATGATACAAACTTAACATTGTATATACAGTGCTCAGCATGATTGCGTACACCCCATTCTGAAAATAAATATTTTTATCCATTTCTCAGTGAATATAGGTAATGTATTTTGGCGCATTTCAATAAAACAGACTTAATAAACAGATATATTTATTAAAATAATAATTAGTCACCAAACACTTTTAGACATTGAAAGATAATACAATTAAATTCAAGCAAAATATTGCAAAAAAAATTATAATTATTACAACTTACAAAATTTTAACATTTTTTTTTTCTTTTTTCCTTCTCTTGATTTTTCCTCCTTTTAAAACTTGTATTTAATATTTTCTAGAACATGCAAATTTGGGTGTATTACTTTTTGGATCATTATCATAAGTTATTTTGTTAGATAAGCTCCAGAGTTGGCTTCTGTACTGACTAATCTAACGTATATGCACAGATATAATATTGTATAGCTTCCTATTAAAAGTATGAATTTAGAACATAGACTTGGACGGGGTGTACTCAAATATGTTGAGCACTGTATTTTGCAATGTGTCTATTGTGGATTATTACATTGCAATATTGATGTAAAAATGATATTTTTCACTGGTACAACCCTCCCTACTTCTCAAGAACTGTACTTATCCAGAGCGAGCAGAAGGGCTGCCAGAATCTTTTACCTTCTGGTCGACGCTACAGAGCACTGCGCACCAGAACAGCCTGACACAGAAACAGTTTCTTCCCTCAGGCAATCCATCTCATGAACACTAGAGAATAATAATTGTGGAACCAACATCACTACTTGCTGTACACTTTTATAAACATATACATTTATTTAACAACACACTTTGCAATGTGCAAGCCTGGTTTGTAACAACTCAGAAAATGAGATGTGAACAGAACAATTTTGTATAGTTTTGCCTTGGATTTCCACATTAATCATAATGAGTACAGGCCAGAACTTTTATATTATCACCAAAAAAAAAAATAATTCTTTAGTTATTTTAAATTTTAAACAAAATTAAGTTGTTATTTTTCTTATTCTTTGATTTTTTAATGACCCAAATATTTAAAGGATTGTTCACTCCAAAACAGTCATTATTTACTCCACTTGTTCCAAACTTTTTGTTCTGTAGAGCAAACAAGAATATATACCTAAAAACAATCGAAATCCAGTAGCCATTGACTTGTATTTTTCCTGCTATGAAAGAAATAGTCAACATTCTTCAAAAAAAAAAAAAAAAAAAATACAATTCTTCTGTTTTCAACAACCAAAAAAAAAAGGAAACACATATTAGAGTAGAGGGTGAGTAAACAATGACACATTTTCATTGTTTAAAGATTTTTTTCCGAAAGAAATATTCCTTTAACACCATTAGAGTGTCAAGATTTGGCTGGTTTGTGGTCCAGTTCGCCTCTGCTGGTATGTTCTGACATTACACCCTTCAGTGTTTCTCTAGGTCACCATCCGAAAGAGTCTTAATCTAGAGTACAGTTACATGTCCAGCAGGAAGCGACTGATAACATGCCTGTTCAACTGTATCGGTCTATTCGTTTCCTGTGAACATCAAGCAGACAGTCAATAGAGGCACGAAAGGGTCACTGGCTACTGGCGCTTAATGACATGCTGAGAGGAAGTAGGATTAGTGAGGGATGATGTCATCCCTGCCACCAGCAACTGTGCCCTGAATGATATTTCTATTACTCTTTTGCTGGCTTACAAATAAACGGGGAAAAAAAGGAAAAAGGGAGGGAAAAACAACAACTGGATGCACTGCGCTAATATCCTTGGCTGGGATTTATCTGCTTATAATTCATACAGTGGAAGGCTAAATTTATATTGTTTCATGCAGCAAGAACGCACAATTAGTTCAAGTCTCAGTATGACTTTTTGGAGACACAAAAGATTCCAATGCATCTGTGTTACATTAGATCACTTTTTATGGAAGTCTAGTGTTTTGGGATTCTCTATTTATGACGTTGCCTTGTTTACAAAATACTTTTTCATTCAAGCATGAATGAGAGTTTGTTGAAATGCTTGTGTTTGTTGTTTTTACATTAATTTTCCTTAAAGTTCAATGTTTTTAATTTACGCAAAGCTTTCATGAAGAACATTCAAACTAGATAAACCTTTTTGCAGTTATTTGCCTTTATTGTAAACAGTATGTAGAAATGAAGCAAAGTTGTAGACAAAAAGGGGGGGATGAAATAAGAAAAAGTCTAGTGAAATGGCATTATTGACCTTATTTGGCAATGTGGAAGTGTGCCCTTTTTTGCAATTGTTTTAAGACTTATGAGTCATTAGCCTATGGTGAAATTATTAGAAATAATAAACGGCAGTTAACAGGCCACAAACAAGTGTGTTTATGACTATACAAAAATAAACAATAACAAATATGTTTTTACAGCTAGAAATCAATGGAAGTAAATGTGACTGGAAATTTAAAGCCAATAAGTTCTGATAGCTGTGCCTGCTCATACATAAAAAATTAGGTCAATATGCCGACGCATATGTGAGCATTTAAAAGATACAATGTGCGTCCCAATATGTGTACTTATGCACTATTCTACCATTTTGTAGTGTAAGTAGTGCATTAACACTGGAAATAATAAGTGCATTTTAAATATCCAGATGATGCACTTAGTCAATCGTTAAAATGAAGTGTGAAATGTTGGACATTTCATGCACTCAACAGTCGCATCTTTGCTCACATAGCAGAAGGGGGGAGCTATTGAGCTCTGATGTTGGATTATTTATTATAGATTGTGAAAGCAAAATTCTCCTACAAGAGTGATTATATCGCCTCCCAATGGTGAAAGCTGTTATACTCATGACAGGTATTATTTGGTAGTTTGGTCATTTATTTTGCTAATTTGGCAACCGTCAAACGTCATCTGGGTTTGATTAAAGTGTTCCATTTATGACGACAATACATACATACACTATGCTGTTGAGTGTGTAAGTGCATAAGTACACAGTGCATAGTGTACAGTGTGCCATTTTGCACGCAACTTATTTCTACCAGTTACAAGCTTTTGTTGAGTGTTATCTGTAAATAACAAACCGCAAAATGGCATGAATGACCAATCAGAATCAAGAGTTTTAGAGATGCATTAAGTTCAGGCGTGTTTAAAATAGGGATAAATATAATTAAAGTGTTTTTAAAAACCATTCTAAATTCAAAACAATTTGTCATAGGAATCACTTTAAGTATCTTCATATTTTCAGCTGATTAATGATATAAATGTTAAACAACTATTTAAGACAAAGATGATACTTATAAGTAAAATATCATAAAATAAAAAAATAAATATATATATGATTATAACATAAAGGAATTACTTTCAGAAGAATTTTCCACATACTCTCACTACTTCTTACATGTTTTATGCCGTATACTTCAGTCACACATAATTTACACTTTTGGGTGAACTATGTTTTTAACACTGGATGGAAACTGCCAACGATTCAATAGCCCCTTTCACACAGTGATACCGGTAAATATCTGGAAAATTTACGGAACGACTTTACCTGTATATTCAAAAAAGCACTGTTCACACAGGCGAGGAAGTTACGGAATTTTTACGGAAAAGAGCATTCACACATCCGTTCCAAAATACCGGTAAATTCTGACATCATTCACCACAAATGAGCTTTAAACGGCTGCGCTTGTATTTGTAAACATTACATTACAAACTCTGTGGATGATCAGTATTGTGAACAACTTCGATGAAAACATATGGAGGATCACTTTCGCATGTCGAGATGTTCATAATATGTGCGTGAGGCTGTGTGTAAGGCTTTTATTCTGATAAACCGCACGGACGTAAACGCGTCTGACTGTTCTGATTGGCTAAAGCAGATATCTCACGTCAGCACGTTCTAGACGTGCACGCGCTCTTTCTGGCAATCTTCCTTCTACATTCACACAGCGCAGCATTCCGGCAAATTAATGTTCGGTAATGTTACAATTTCTCTTTCCGGAAAATAGCCAGAACGAATTTACCGGCATTTTCAAAAAGGACCTGTTCACACATACAACCTTTCCGGAAAATTGCCGGTAATTTTCCGGAAAGGCCTGCATGTGTAAAAGGGGCTATTAACTCACTTGGAAAGTTCACACTTTCTATCCTTTTTCACTTTCTAAGTCATTTTTGAATTAATCAATAAGTGAATGACTCAGTGACCTGCTCATAATGGTAATCCATGTGTTTAATTTAAAATGAATCACAACAGCTTAGTGGACAACTAAACACAGTTAGCTAGTTTATTGCTAGAATAAATCAAATAAAATCAATTGACAGAATGACTCACACTATAAAAAGGAAAAGTCCCTTGTCATCCTTTGCTGGCATTATGACCATTAAAATGTATAAATTGTTATTACATATAATGGAAAGATTACATGAAATGGTCATTCCTGCTTTTCACAAACTGCAGGATGGCTGATTCAGTCAGCATTGAAGCTGAAAATATATCCGCTGTCACTGTGCATTTCATCTATCAATTTCCTTTTGTTTGTCCGCCTAGTCTCATTATTCATTATGCTTTCATTCATCCATTGTTCCTTTGATTCGTCTGCCTCACTCAATGCTAATATCTGTTGAATCCATTAGGTTTTATTTTTAGCTCTGCCTAAGAAGAGGAAAATGTGGTCTAAATCTAGAAGCATTCTCTTTAGCCAGACTCTCTATTTTCCGTTGGCTCGATCTTTCAATAAGGTCGAATAAAACACAGAACTCAAGAAAAAGCTTTGAAAATAGTACCTATATGGGTCAAAGATAAAATGCAGCATTTTTGGTGGCTGCATCCTTTCAAAAGATACACTTTTGTGCCTAAAGGGTCCTTACTGTATACCTTAAAGCAGGGTTTTTCAAATGGGGACACTAGGAAACTAGGTGCACTAGGAAAGCATTAAATAAAATGTCTAAAAAAATTATTAAAACAAAAATAGGATTACAATTATTAACTATTAACAAACCACTGCCTTAAAGGTATTAGTACACAAGCGTACATATAAGTGCTTAAAAAAAGTGCATTGTAAAGATTGTGAATGGCGCACCTCTTCCCATTCACAATGCGACTCTCTCACACACATGCTGCAGCATGAACCACCACTAGCCCTCCCTCCCCATCCCCCTCTGGCTGCCTTTTTTCCTGAATGGATGCTGAATCTGCGGCTGTGGCTCGAGGAGGGAGGGATGCTGAAGGTATTAGTGGCTTCTGTCGCCATTACATGTGCAAGCTTGAAACATTCAGCCTCCCATTCGATGTAGAGGGAAAAAAGGGGGGAGTGTGTAGCGTAGCTGTCATTCACACTCACCCTGCCTGAGGATTAGAGCCCATAATCTGCACGGCAACAGCATCGCTCGCTCTCTCTCTCTCTGACTGAAATGTGGGAAGAGAGGAGGGGGGGATACAGATGAGATTAAGAATGGCTGCTGATTCATTCATAATTTCCTCTCTATTCACATTCCTGCCTGCATTGGGGGCAGTAAAGTTGAGCATTACGAGGGTGAGTGAGGACGAGCACAGCTTCATCCATCCACACCCCAATCTTCATCATGGCAGAGGAAGAGGAGGGAGAAAATGACATCATTGCAAAGACACCGCAGTACAAAGGCAAAGTTCTGCAATCAAATACAGTCTTGCGCTCTCTTCTGCAAAAGTTCCCACAAAACTGTGCAAAAAATGGATTTAAAGTCTTGGATGAAATCATTTTATATTGTTACGGTATTGCTTTCGGTGTGTGTTTGATCATTTTTTTATTAGCACTGGTGGTTTCGGAAATGGGTGGCAAGAGCGCATGCCAGTGCAGTGGCTTGGGCTTGACGTAAGCATGATGATGTCATTGATTCAGGGGCACTGAGAACAAGGTGCAGTCTGAATTTTTTTTTCTTTTTAACTGCTGTAGTTGTCAGGACAGACAATGCTAACAGAAAATTCAGGCACAAGTGTGCATGATCCAAGAAACAATGTTCGCATATACAAGTGTAGGATTGCATGAAAAACAGATATATATAGGTTGTGACTTTGAGGAAAATCTGAAAAGACTCTAATGAATTAATCCACAGATGAGCTGTAGATGAAGCCATGAGGAAGGATCAGTTGAGATGACTGCTACTGAAGGTTTGACCCCATTTCTGCAACTCCACCATAGTAAGTAAAATATATAACTGCTTGTATAATAAACATCTCAAAAGGCAGAGGGTTCAGGGGGTTAATTTTTTTAATGCAATGGCATTAAAAATCGAAATATAATAATATTAATAAACTTATATAACATATGATAATATTGCATTATTGGAATATGACTGTAAAGGTATTTCTACATACTGGAGAGAAGTATGGCGTCCTAATGAGATGCTTTACAATTCCCATCACCTATTAATTCTTTAATTCTTTTTTATGATCAGAATCTGTTTTCGGTAATGATGCATGAGGACAGATAAACCTTTCCCTGCTCTTGCTTGGACATTTGACTGGTCTATCCTCCACTGACCCAGAATAGCATCCCTTTGAAAAAGAGGTCAGCAACCCCCGTCTCATGTATATATATATATATATATATATATATATATATATATATATATATATATATATATATATATATATATATATATATATATATATATATATATATATATACATATATACACGCACACGCACACACACACACACACACACACACACACACACACACACACACTAACACACACACAATAACGGAAGAAGGTTTTGAATTGGGGAGTGTGAAAAGACAGAAAGAGAGAGAAAGAGGGAGAGACAAAATGATTCATGCCAGGATGACTAATGTCTTGCATAACTGCCTGAGAATCCCTCCTAGTGTTTATCAATGGGCGGTGGGCTGGCTGGATTTCATAACCCTCCCACATTCCCTTCAAAAAGATCAAAACCTGTGAATATTCGCAGCCGTCAATCATCACAAGCTGCTACAGGTAACCTGCATTGCGCCATTTCAAAAAAGCAAGCAGATTATGATTAGACAATGGTAAACCCAGGTTAATAATATTGCATCTATTAATAGAATAATCAAAGAGTATTCAATCTTGGATTTCTTATCAATATTCTCAGTTGACCTCTTGTAGAAGTCCGTCCGTGCAAATACTATTATTTACGATATTAAGAAAGTCTTTGTTTGCACAGAAATAGAAATGACACGGCCTGACTTGGTTGGGATTCCTCAAGGATGTCACGTCTGACACATGTTTGCCTTTATTTTGTCCTACTTAATTCGAAATGGAGAATCCAGCTTCCTCCGACTTTGACGTCATCAGCCATATCTGGCTTGTATTATGTTCACTCTCTCTCCTTAGATTCCCCCTCGAGAGTTTGTTATTCCACTGAACCAAAATAAATTGCCTATGAAACCGGATGAATCAGTCAACCCCCTCTTCCCTCCTCCCTATTCCCATTCCATCCTTTATTTCGCTCAGTATTACGTATTTGAAGGGAGTCTTGATGCGTCTTTCCTATCTCTTCTCCTTTCTTCTTTTTTTTTTCAACTGGGGCATTTCTCCTTGCAGCACCCACTCTGTTTGCTCTTTTTAGCATCCTGCTGCTTTCCGGTTGTCACGCCTTATTTTGAGTCATGAGTTGTGGTGTTAGCAAAGTTAGCGGGAGTTTGAGGATGATGTGTTGACAGCCGAAGTGTTGAATCATCTGGAATCCTAACAGTGAGGGCTGATTTTTAAGAATAAAAACTCAAACAACAGCAAAAATGTACACAGAATGTATTTAGATAAAACAAAAACTAAACTAAAGCAAACTAGAATTCCATTGTAGAATAGTTAGCAATATGTTAACAAGGCTAGAGTAAGTATGAACTTGCTAATCAAAGTGTATTCCTTCCCCATTGAACATCCAAAAAATGCTAAAAGGTTAATCTCTATAGGCAAAGATATATACATACACACAAATATCTCATTAGCAGCTGTTTCTATAAGACAGTACACATGAGCTGTCCGCCATATTAAATGCATTAAAGCCAGTATGTGAACACTCCTGAGCCAATCAAATGCTCTCTAGTGTCTGTCATGTCCCGCCCTTTTCAAGATGCTTCTCTTTTGCTTTTCATTTGATGTGCTTGATCTCAACCACTCTAACTGGCAGAGCTGTGATATAAACAAAATGCTATTGGCTGTTTTAAAAAAGGGGAGGAGTAACTGATTCGGATACAGTTGAAATGACATCAAACATTAAATAAAAGTGCACGTTTCAAAGCAATTTACGGACCTGTAACCAGTTACCACTATGTTAAGCTATTAGGCTAAACAATAACCTAAGATAAAAGCAAATCAATTATACATTTATATTGATTTTTAAATCAGGAAAGAAATTGTAATAGTTTTCCTAGACAAAGAAAAAGCATTGGAGTGCACCACAGAAACTAAATTTATTGTTTTTTCGTTTTTTTACCTCTAAATTAAGATAAATTCTTTCATTCTTTAAAATGTTTTCAGCACTCAAGTGGTCAGAAATGGGAAGTAACAAACTACAAATACTTTGTTACTGTACTTAAGTAGATTTTTCTAGTATCAGTTACTCCACTTCTTATTTTTCTGACAACTTTTTTACTTTTACTTCTCACATTTTAACACAAATATCTGTACTTTCTACTCCTTACATGTCTTAAACCGCGGTTGTTACTTTAGTTTTCATGTGTTTGGTGGCGTGATCTATATTATTTGTTGTCATTGCGCAATATAAACACAGTATTGATGCAGTCAGTCTATTTCTCCTCATTATGTGCCTGCGTGCTGCACTGCACAGCCTTTTCAAGGCTATCACGCACCACACATGGGCTAGTTTATGAAGATTACTATGAGAAAGGCTAGGATGATTATATGCAGATATGACAGAGGGAGACGGCGATCTAACATGGCTGATGCTGCCCTGTTTACACAGGAATAAGACATATTTTGCTCGTTCAGATCACAGGTAGACTAGAGATACACATTCCAGTTTAAAAGCATGTCGTTTTTGCTTAAGCCTTTTGTTCACTTCTATCTGCACGGGGTTCTATGGTCTTTCAATTTAATACCGTGAAAAATAGTGCTTTTTTGTAAACATTTGTACATTTAGTAGTAAAAAATATATGCATTGCGGTTTAATTCCTTTTTTTTCTGATAAGTTAATTTTCCTAAAACAGAATTTATGCTGTTTTTCAGTTTTTATTGATTTTTTAATTTGCCTATTGAATTTATATAGGGCTATCTGGTTGTCCTCAATTAATATTTTTAATAAATATTTTTCAACAACAAATTTAAAGTATACTGGCCAACTTATGAATAAATATAAAATTATTCCAGCATATGTTTTACACAGCGAATACGCTTCCATCTGCAACTCAGAACTAGGAAACACCCATACACATTCACATTCACACACACACACACTTATACTCTGCCAGTTTAGTTAAATTATTTTTCACCTATACCGCATGTCTTTGGACTGTGGTCAAAACCGGTACTTTTGACTTTTTTACCTTTGTACATTTTTGAGGCCGTACTTCTTTACTTTTACTTAAGTACAAAAGTGTAGTCAGTACTTGAACTTTTATCAAAGTCGTTTTGAACATGAATATCTGTACTTCTAGTGAAGTAAAGGATGTGTGTATTTTTGCATTTTTTTGTGTATTTATCTCTGCAAGTGGTCAAGTGCACTAAATACAGGAGAGTTGAACAGATGGACTTGATGGAAAACCTAGGTGTACGTATAACAGATTGAAAAAATCTGTTTGATGCATGTTTCACAGGAGAGGTATAATATTTCCCTCAAACATCCAAAACAAGGGGGACTTTACTTTGACTCCATCCCTCATTTCCAGGAATAAGAAGAGGTTCATCTGGTCAGGTTGAGTTCAGGACTGCTCTTGTTTTTGTGATTGTGATGGTTGGCATGGTTTTTGTTTCTCTAGCAGAAGTCACACATGAAAGTGAAGTTGTAGGCGGGCATGAGGTGGATGAGGCCAGAAAATTCTCCAGGCCAGCCAGTGACAGGAACACGGAGCGCAGACTAAGAATAAAACTTCACACACTCTTCCAAATCTCACATGTTTCACAATGTGGGAATGTGTGTCATCTAAAAGTGTCAAAAACACACAGTAAGACAAAACTTTCACCCAAGTTTGTTTTGTGTGTGTGTGTGTGTGTGTGTGTGTGTGTGTGTGTGTGTGTGTGTGTGTGTGTGTGTGTGGCTAATGCTGAAGGATTACTGAAAGGGAGAACAAATAATTTAATTGAGACTTTCCTTATGGAGTAATAAATCACCCAGAACATTACAAGAACTACTAAAACACACAACAAACTTTCTGAACACCAGCCCGTAAGCATGTATTCACAGCCTAGTAAACACAACAAAACACCCTGATGACTGCAGCAGCACCCCATCAACCACTCAGGACACCCTAACAGAAGCTCAGAAATAGCCTTTATGAGTGATTCCAGCGTTATGGATGTGACATTTGCAGTAAAAATTCAAAATACAAAATCACAAACAAAGTCTGTCAACATTATATTGAAACATCAACCGGTATTTATATTTTCCAGAACAGCTGACCACAGAGTTAAAAGTTTAAAGAACTGTTCACCCCCTCACAGTTGTCATGAAGGGTAATATTAGCTATATGCACCAAAACCATCTTTTGTACCAGGCTGTAAACATGCTTTCATCAGCTGTAAAATTGGCCAATTTACCATTGCAGCAAATGACCATCTGGATTTCCTGGAGCCAGCCCCCACAGGAGAGTCGATGAATTGCAGTTTCAGTTACTTTCCTATTGGCTTCAAGGGGAGAGTGGGAGGTTGCCACTTGATTTCTTTAGAAAAGTAATATTATTTTGTATTGTGTGTTACTAATAACAAGTGACCCCCAACACTGGTCATGACCAAGAATAAAAATCATGTCATCTGAATGGGGCTTAAAATGGAGTAAAACACACCAGCAACTGCATAGAAATAACCAACCACCTAATCACCACTTAAAACATCCCTCTGACTGAATGAGAACACCATTCAACCACCCACAACAACCTAAGAAATCTAAAACATACTAAATACCTCACAAATCCCCTCACCCAGCAACCACCTCAGAAATGCCATTGTCAGAAAACCAATAGTTTTGTTCCTTACCCTTAAAGAGCAGAACCTGCACACTTAACCTTTAAATTGGTTATTCTTCCACCACATCTGTCTGGGAGCTGCTATGGAAACACGCAACGACCGATGGTTTAAAATGCAAAAACTACCTACATTATTAATGTGCATTTGGTAAGTGGTGGGAGCATTATACAGCACATTATACAGTATGATGTCATGACACGTGTAGTGTAGATCTCATGAGGGAGCTCAACATCTTTTGGTATGAAATCATCTAATCAAAAATGAAGCGGATGAGGCGAGTAACGGTAGAGTAGATTCATATGCAGCTCCCTTGCCAATGATGTCAGAATTTGTGAGCGTTAGAGAGATCGAATGAACGGAGGTCATAACCTAAAGTATTCATTAGAATATTACAATTTTAATGTGCGATGTGACTACTACTGTTTTATTCATCCGCAGCTTGTAGTGATGTTTACTCATTCTTTATGCTGATTCAATCTCAAATGAGGTAATCAAGTATATTTGGCTGTTTTGTTCACACTTTGGCTGAAAGTCTCTTGTATTCTCTAGTTTATCTTCTTCCTGTTGGCTCAGAATCCGGGAGTAGCCTGTTTAAATAAATGATGATGATGTGTGTGCTAACTCTAGTGTAAGTCACGGTCAGTGGCATTTAATGCTAATTTCTGATTGACGTTTAGTCCAGTAGGGAATATATATTCAGCCACTTTATAGGGTCCACTTGTTAAACCACTTTTTAAAACAATTATTTAATCAGTCAAATACATGACAGCAACTTAATGAATTTAAGTATGTAGATGTGGTCTAGATGATCTGCTGAAGGTCAAACTGAGAAAGGTGATATAAGTTATTAACACCCAACTACCCGCCAGATGCGGGTAGTTTTAAGCAGTGTTAGGTAAAGACAGACACTCCCACTAGCCACTTTGGCTGGTTGAAAATATTTTTCCTGGATAATAATTCTTAAAAGCATGGGTTCGACAATAAGGATGGTCCAGTATGCATGCAAAGGCGATCTTAGATATGAGAAGCAACAAGACTGACAAAAATAATTGTGTTTGTGCGAGCAATAGAAAGCAGGTGAATACCGAATGAGAAGACAATCACTCACGCTAACAACTGAGGTGATGCGCGCGACTGTTTAAAATGTGTGCGCGCTCCCGTTTCCTTGCGTGAAGCAACAGTGTCTAAAAACACAACTGATGTGATCGGTTCTCTTTCAAATAGACTACAAAAAGTGATGAACATGCACCCACAGTCTTGCTGCCTTCAAGAGTTCTAGATTTGTCTTTTTGTGAGCAGCACCAGTTGCTTTCGCTTTAACCTTTCTTTGAACAGATTATTCATGGGTCTATCATTAACCATGTGTGTGTGATCATCCTTTCATAATCACACAGTATGTTTTTGACCTGCATTATTTTGCATTTATAGGGTTTAATTATCATTTTTTACAATAACATAGCTTTAATGGGAGAATAACTCCTCATTTATGTGTAGTTAACTGGTGATCTGGGACCTTTAGCCAGGGCAGATTACTGTGCATATGTTTTGTTAAATAAAATATATGGTATGCAGCTATATTTTGCTTGTTTTGACACATTTAAAATTTGTGGCAAAGAAAAAAATTATTTTTTTATGTTTGGTGTGGTCAGAGATAAATTTGGTAACTCCTTCATTTTGAACTGGAAATAATGTGAAATAAAATAATAATTGTAATACTATGAAACTATGACCAATTTTAGCTTGTCAAACTCATATTTATGTGTATAAAATATATTTTTCCAACAATAAAATTGCAGCTAGTGATGTTGGAAAACTACTAGATACAATAGTTAGTGATCAAAAAAGTTAATGTCAAGCCCTGTTTGTTGGTACCAGATGTGTTGGTCTGGTGATATACTACTGTAGTGGTATTTGGCTAATAAAATGGGTTTGGGTGTCAGGGTTAAAGAACCCTACTACAGTTACTCAAACAATTTAATTATTGAAAAAATATAAAGTTTCAACAAATGTTTGATTTAATCAAGTAAATCAAAATTAAATGTTGAATCAGCTAGATTAATGTATTAATAAAGGGGGGAAACTAAAACAAAGCAAACAAGCTTTAACTTTTGCAAATTTTAGTTCAACTCATCATAAACCAAACAAACGTTCGAGGTTACTAAAGTAACCCTTCGTTCCCCGAGGAGGGGAACGGAAGCACTATAAGTGGATTTGATTTGTAAAATCCACGCATTGGGAGGTTCGGTTCAGAAGCTACTCGTCTGAAAGAGTATTGAACGGGCCAATTAAGAATGAATTGGCAGCGCAAGCCTGCGCAGGTGAGCGGCATAAGCAATCAACTGAGTATATAAGCTCACCTGGCGCCAGCAGACGCTATCCTTTTTAAGCTGAAGAGACTTTCAACAGCTAAGGGACAGTCATTATGGCGACGGAGTATAGTGCTTCCGTTCCCCTCCTCGGGGAACGAAGGGTTACTTTAGTAACCTCGAACGTTCCCCTTCGGGGGGAACTTCAGCACTATAAGTGGATTTGATTTGTAAAATCCACGCATTGGGAGCCCATTGAAAGCGCCATAATGACTGCACCTTACCAACACCCCCGATGAGGAGATAGTCAAGCAAGCGTGACGCACCCGCATCATGGGGGGCGCGGTCCTCCAACGTGTCCCTGGCCCTAATTTATCCTACCTCAACAGAAGTTTTACGGATTTAGATATATTTTTTGGGAAGTCGTGAGCATCTAGATAATTCTAGGAAATACGACAGTACGTTGGGAAGCGTGCAATCCCGATAGGGAGGACGCTGCGGAGGCCATCCGTTACCCGAGGGGGGATAGATGGCAGAATTTACATATGGACTAGCCTTAAAAAGGGGGAGTACGCATAGCAAAAGAGTGGTTAGCGGGGAGGGAAGACACGGGTCCGCCCAGGGGGGGGACTTAACCGTGGCGGAATAAGCATATGGGATCGCCTAGTGGGGATCACGCATAGCAGGCACCTTTACCCAAAACGCGGGCTGACCAGCGGGCAGACCTACAACGTAGTGGGCCAGCAAGTGACTCCTCCGCTGAGTCAGTGCTGGGGGCCACGGAGGAATCTGCAGGGCTCACCTGACGGGGAACTTTACTGACAGATAAAAAGGCGCACGTATCTCCGTGTTAGGGAAAATGGCGCAGCAAGCGTGTTTCAACACCCTACCGAATTGTTTCCTCAATCACCAAGGGTTACCTAATACCCTTGAGGAAACCGGCTCCACTCGCAGATTGTAAAACCTTGCAAATGTGTTGGGTGTCACCCAGCCCGCAGCTCTACAGAAGTCTGTTAGAGGGGCGCCGCGTGCGCGCGCTCGAGAGGATGCGAACTCCGAGTGGAGTGCGCACGCGCTCTCGGGGGACGCGGCTCATCTCGGCTCTGATAGTGAAAGAAAGGCATCCACAATCTAGTGGGAACTTATTTCGGTACGGCACTTCCCTGCTGCCGACCGTTATAACAGATGAAGAGCTGCTCAGATGATCTAAACTCTGAGTGCGGTCCGGATAATACGCAAAACGCGAACTGGACAATAAAGAAGGGCTGGGTCTGCCTCCTCCGAGGGCAGCGCTTGCAGGCTCACTACCTCGTATTAAAACGGAGTGGTAGGAACCTTGGGCACATATCGCGGGCGGGGTCTCATACGTGAGAGAAGCCAGCCCAATTACAGGCACGAGTCACTGACCGAAAAATGCCTCCGGGTCCCCGACCCTCTAATCGATATCAACGCGACCAGCAGAGCTGTCTTCAGGGACAGAAAATACTGAGTCGAGGATCGAAGGGATCTGACGCGGCTTGTGTAGCGAGGGCGAGATCCTAAGAGGGCATGAGAGGGGGCGGGGTGGATTAATTCGCTTAACGCCCCTGAGGAACCGGATGATGAGGTTATGCGTTCCCACGGTGCTGCCAGCCACCGCGTTATGAGAGCGGAGATGGCAGCCACGTAACCTTGAGTGTGGAGGGCGACAGCCTGCTCTCCAGCTTCTCTCGGCGTAAAGAAAGCACAACGCTGATCTGGCAAATTACGGGGGTCTTCTCAGCGAGAGACACACCATTCAGTGAATAGACTCCACGTCAGGGCATAGGCGCGCTCGGGGAGGGGGCTCTAGCCCGAGTGACGGTATTAGCCACCGCAATCGGAGGTTACCTAAGTCTTCCTCGCGTCTACAATCTCTTCAAAGATCGGCGAGGGTGCCAGGTGGTGCCCTGTCCCTGAGAGAGTAGGTGCTCTCTCGAAGGGACTGCCAGGGGAGGGCTATCGCGAGGGAGAGCTCTGACATCCAGGTCCGGTTGAGCCAGAGGGGCGCAACCAGCAACCTGTTCCTCGTCCTCTTCCTGACCTTGCACAGTAACTGCGCGAGCAGGCTCACTGGGGGAAACGCGTATTTGCGCGTGCACCGAGGCCAGCTGTAAGCCAGTGCATCCGTGCCGAGAGCACTCGGTCAGGGAAAGAACAACTAGCAATGAGCGATCTCGGGGGAAGCAACAGATCGATCTGGGCTTCCCCGAATCGCGCCCATATCAGCTGAACAGACTCGGGGTGGAGTCTCCATTCTCCAGGACGCAAGGCTGCCGTGAGAGCGCATCGGCTGCACGGTTGAGCTTGCCTTAATATGAATGGTGTGCAGCGATTTCAGCCGCGGATGACTCCAGAGGAGCAGACGGCGGGCGAGCTGAGACATGCGGCGAGAGCGCATACCCCCTATACGGCTGATATACGCCACCGCCGCCGTACTGTCCGTCCTGACCAGCACGTGTTGCCGCTCCAGCACCGGAAAAAAACGGTGGAGAGCGAGGAACACTGCCAACAGCTCCAGGCGATATGCCAATGCAACTGGGTACCTTTCCACAGGTCCGCAGCCGCATGCCCGCAACGCACAGCCCCCCAGCCCGTGTTGGAAGTGTCTGCTGAAACGACAACAAGACTGGACGCCTGTTCTAGAGACACCCAGGTCTGTAGGAACGAGGGGTCGCTCCAAGGGCTGAGGGCGCGGCGACACAGCGCAGTAACAGAGACTCGGTGTGCGCGCGCGTGCCATGCGCGTCTGGGGACTCGATCGTGAAGCCAGTGCTGAAGTGGTCTCATATAGAATAATCCGAGCGGCATGAAGCGGCTGCGGATGCCATATGCCCCAGGAGCCTCTGAATAGTTTCAGTGGGACCACTATTTTACTGTCGAGCTCTCTCAGACAGTACAGCATCAGCTGAGCGCGCTCTCCGGAGAGGCGCGCTGCCATGGTGACCGAGTCCAGCTCCAGCCCGAGAGAAGAGATCCTCTGCACGGGGGCGAGTTTGCTCTTTTCTCGGTTGACCTGAAACCCCCACGGGTGGAAGTGCCAGAGCACTTTGTCTCTGTGCATAATCAACTGCTCTGAGAGAGGGCAAAAATCAGCCAGTCGTAAAGAAATTGAGTATGCAGATGCCCGCGAGCCGAAGGGGCGCTGAGGCACCCTCCGCGGGCTTGGTGAGGACCCGCGGAGACAGAGAGAGCCCGAAGGGGAGGGCTTTGTATTGCCAAGCTCGACCTTCAAACGCAAACCGCAGAAACTGTCGGTGGCGAGGAAGAGTGGAGACATGGAAATACGCGTCCATCAGGTCTAATGCTGCAGACCAACCCAGAGGACGAACGCACCGGAGGATGCGCTTCTGCGTGAGCATTCTGAACGGCAGCTTGTGCAGGCAGCGGTTCAAAACGCGCAGATCTAGGATTGGCCGTGACCCACCGCTCTTTTGGGCACGATGAAGCGTGGGCTGTAAAACCCGCTCTCCATCTCGGCTGGAGGGAGCGGCTCGATTGCATCCTTCGCCAGGAGGACAGCAATCTCCTCTCGCAAGACAGGGGCGGACAGGGGGCTGACCCTGGTGAATACACACCCGTGACTTGGGGGGCCGTTTCGCGAACTGAATCGCATAGCCGAGTCTGATTGTGCGTATGAGCCACCGCGAAGAGCTGGCCCGCGCTAACCAGGCAGGCAGAGCTCTCGCTAATGGACTCATCGCTACAATCGCTGACGTACCAGCAGTGGGGCAGCGCGGAGTGGGTGTGCTGATCCGGGAAGCTCGCGGGTCCCACGGAAAAGCTGGAGGTGAGATATTTGCTCTCACTCCAAACCCGAGCTCCGGAGGGGAGGCTCGAGGGGTGGGAGAAAGGAGACCGTCCTCCCAGCGCTCGTGAGCCACTGGCGAAACGCACCGAATCTGCAAGCTAGAAAGCATAGCGTCCCAGACTGGCAGATTTCGGGCTGTCACATCTGGGGAAGTGAAAAGTGCCCTTTCATAATGTTTTCATGGCAGTAAAAAGTGCCGTTGGAAATGGGGCCCCGCCCTCCAGCGGGGAAAGAGCAAGTTCCCTCTTCTCCAGATGGCCTGTCCCAGGGGCGCTTCGCGGTCCGTTGCCGGACTTAGCGGCGTTCTGGGCAGGGGGGCTGCCTGCTTCCGAGGTGCCCGACGCGCTCGCTTCGCCTGAGGCGTGTGCGGGGGCGGAGCAGCTCTCGTAGGCGGGCGCCTTCGGCGAGGAGCAGGTATGAATGGCACGGCGGGCGGAGCGGGCTACGGACCGCCGATAAGACATCACCCACCAACTGCTCTCTCACCGCCTTGAATTCCTGGGTGAATTCACAGACAGTGTCGCCGAACCTGGCTGGGGATATGGGGAAGTCAAGAAAGCGGACTTTGTCGACTTTGCGCATATCAGCCAGGGGTGGCGCTCCTGGACCACTAATGTGGACATCGTCCTTCCCAACGCACACGCAGCGGACTCAGTAGTCCGAAGAGCTAAGTCGGCGGCGGTGCGAAGCTCGTAAGCCTGGGTTGGACCCACCCTCGTGCAGCTCGGCCAGCGCCTGCGCTTGGTAGCGCTAGTAGGTGGCTATCGCAGGCAAGGCTGAAGCAGCCTGGCCCGCAGCTATGTAAGCTCTAGCTCCGAGGGAGGTAGATAACTTACAGGCTTTGGATGGGAGACGAGGCGGATCCCGCCAAGAAGAGGCGCCGCGCGGATTTACCGCCATCGCGCACTCAACCTGAGGAATCGCCACATACCCCCTGGCTGTTTCACCGTCAAGAGTGGTTAGGGTGGAGGAACACGCAGCACGAGCAGAAAAAAAAAAAGTGCTTTACAAGACCGCGTGAGCCTACTGTGCACCTCCGGGAAGAAGGGAACGCCCCTCTAGTCGGTCCGGCCGCGGAGCTGGGGGATAAACCATCTCCAACCCACGGCCGAAGCAGCCCGGGAAAGCACGGCTAACATGTCCGTTTCAGGATCCGTAGTGACAGCGCTCACCAGCCCGAAGGGGGCGAGCGGGTCTGGATCATCATCGGACAATGAAAGCCCACCCTCCGATGCCGCGGTGGACATCTGGTCTCCGGTGTCATCGGGCGTAAGGGCTACCATCTGTTAGACGGATCGCTTCCCCCGCCCGAAGCTTGGATGGAGCGCTTAGAGGAGCGGGAGGTCCGCGGGCCCGTGGGCGACGGATTATCTCTCGCTGAAACCCTCAGATCTGCCCGAGTGCCCGCTGCAGAGCAGGGGACAACTGGGGTGGTTCACCCTTTTGCAAAGGCTAACCGCGATCTTGCGCAACAGTCATGGCATCGCAATGACGACATGAACTGCCCGCGAGCAGCGCATTAACATGCTGGACCCCCAGACATGCAACGCAGTGCCCGCGCCCATCATCCGAGGACAGGAAACCACCGCATCCAGAAACGCACAGTCGGAGCGCCGTCCTGATAAGGACGTGCTGCACGACTGTGTTGCTCTTTCTGTGAAGTTTGCAACTTTATACGCACCGCTCTGGAGGACCGGACCCAAAGAACGCCAGGCAAGGGAGAAACCCAGCTCGACCGTCTGCCACTGCGTGTACACACTCTGGACCGGGAGAATGCTCTCGTTCGCTCAGAATCGCTGGTCACAGCAGGAGGAACCCTCATCGACTCGATCAGAAAGTCTCTGAAGCGAAAAGGATAGCGTCTGCTGGCGCCAGGTGAGCTTATATACTCAGTTGATTGCTTATGCCGCTCACCTGCGCAGGCTTGCGCTGCCAATTCATTCTTAATTGGCCCGTTCAATACTCTTTCAGACGAGTAGCTTCTGAACCGAACCTCCCAATGCGTGGATTTTACAAATCAAATCCACTTATAGTGCTGAAGTTCCCCCCGAAGGGGAACTTAAATTTCCAGGCCCCGGCACGATACCTATTACAGTAATACTCTTTACAATACAATCAACAAGTGATAAAATATAAAATAAATTTCCATAAAAATATAAATCACTTCAAAATATACAAAACTATTATTAATTAAATGTTTGCATGAACAAACAAACAAATAATAATAATAATAATAATAATAATTCAAAGCCAAAATCATCACACATTAAAGAATTTAGATAGCTCAATTTTAACAGTAGATTTTCCATTTGTGCACGCTAAAACAACTGTGTTATCAATGCACTTTGAAATGTCTCTTCAGGTTGTGTACGTTAAAGTAGATTTTCAATTTGTTCATGCTAAAACAACTGTGTATTCAATTCACTTAAAGAGTTCACACTTTGCTGATGATTGTTTGGCATGCTGTCCTAGGAGAGAGCACTGAGCTCTTAAGATCCTCGAGCCCGGGGCTCCCTCCCGTTTGCAAGGGAAGAGGGGAGTCTGAGTTCAGGTAGATCTCGAGAACTCCCCTGCTGTAGTAGCTAATGAACAGATAGTGATTGCTCTTAAAAGCTAACTTCTTATTAGGAGCATGTCTATGGTGCCGATTTGGATTTGTCAATTAACTTAAGTTGCATGTTTTTGGACAGTGGGAGGAAACTAGAGAACCCGGGGGTAAACCCACGTGAGCAAAGCAAGGAGAAAATCTAAACTCTGCAAAGAAACATCAGCTGGCTTGGTAAGGACTAGAACCAGAGACGTTCTTGCTGTAAGGCAACAGTGCTAACCATTGGGCCACCGTGCCACTCATCTAAGAAAGGAGGAGGAGTAAGGGTGGAAGAGGGGATTCTTCAAAATGAACATGGCTGTCATATGGAACTTGTGAGTATTTATAGTGGCTTAGGAATCGTCTGATTAGTGAATCATAAACTGAATAATGCAGGACTGGCTGCAAGCAATCATAAGCACGTGATCTTCTCGAAGTTAGTTTATAAATAACTTCACTTTGAAACATCTCTTCAGTTTGTGTACGTTAAAGTAGATTTTCTATTTTTGCATGCTGAAACAACTGTGTAGCAACCATCTCTGAAGTTTATTATACACAAAGCAATTTTTGGAGCAATGTTTTAAAGTTAGGTTGGGCAATAATGCTGCCAATTGGCAACCGGGTGCGACATGGAGAAATTAATCCAAATACAATTTTGATTTCACATTCTCATACTCTGCACTGTTGCTCATCGGCATTGCTCATCATCATTGCTCAAAAAGTTGCTCCATGTATCACCACCTCAAAGTTTACAGAGAATGCTCCAAAATCAGAGGAAAAGGGCCAAGACAACAGATTCGACAACAGCCATCTGTGAAGGTGAGCTCTCTCATTGGCTGTTCAGCTATGAATCAGAGCGAGGGCACAAGGTTTCCTTTTGTGAGATGAAACTACAGAAGAGACTAGATGCAGTTGACACAGAGTGACAATACAGTACAATACAATACAAAATCACTAAGGACTATTTTCTGCACCTTGTTAAACCCATGACACAAAAATTAAGACAAACAAAGGGACTAACAATGTGTACCTACATAATAAAGTGGCAAGTTGGTGTTAATAATACTGTTAAATAATGAGAAACAAACTTATAAGAGCACAATTCAATGGCTTCCATATAGTTTTGGTAGATGAGCTAAGATTGATTTACAGATTCAAAGATCTGGGGTTTGACATTGTAAGGAAGGATCCGGCAACTTGTTTTGTGTTGTTCCCCGTCAGGAAGAAACCTGAAGCTTGAGCACACACCTCTCTAGCGATCTCTGCTACAAATGTCAAGTTCATTTGTGAGTCTTACTACAGCTTATCTCATCTCAGAAGTGCGACATGAGACTGGCACGTCACCTCCTGCCAGCTTAGGTAAACCCAACACTGTTTCATGCCCCGTTGCATCCTAAAGATGATCAACCGAGTATCCTTAAGTCATTGAAGGCACAAAGCACGTCAGATTCCCCAAATACAGTCATTACCACGGTAGCCTTATTAAAGATTCAAGTGTTTTCACTGTGTACTATGCCAAAGCTTCAGGCGGAGTAAATAATACATATACCTCAATGCATGCACTTCTAGAGAAACTCTTAGCATGTGTGCACAAGTCACATCAACTCTTCTAGCTTTGTTGTATTATGTGGGGAAAATGTAATTGCAGCATTTCATCTCATTTTATTACAATTTTAAGAAATTTAAGTTAGGACTGGGCAATAAAATCTTTTAGTGACCGAACACCATTATCAATATCAATAAAAAAAAGAGATTTGGTATGAAACGCTATAGTTTTATTAAAATGTGGTTTTTCAATGGTGACTTGCATGACGTGCACATGGGAGTGACGTGCACATGGTGTGCAAGCGGCGCACACTTGATGCACGTGAATTTTCCAGGCGCACCGCAATTCATGCAAGTAGAACTAACAAATCTCCTTCACACTTTGTATGGAATATTCACATTTCAGTAATTACCTCAGGCTAACACAGCGCACCTAAACACTGCAGTGCTTTTTAGTTTTCACCATAAACGTGTATCAAAGCTTCAGCAATGGTTTGTCCATTTTTCATCCTCTGACAAAACTGCTGATGGACACAGCCTGATCTCACGAGAAAACGTAAGTATTTTACGCTTTGGCAGTTTAGTGGCTAATTCGTACGAATTCGTACGAGTTCAGTCGTAAGAAAATGTACGATTTTAAAAAGGAGGCGTGGCACCCAACCCCACCCCTAAACCCAACCGTCATTGGGGGATACGCAACTCGTACTAAAATGTACGAATTAGATAGTACGAATTTGTACGAATTAGCCCCTAAATGAAAAAGTTACGAATTGTCGTGAGATTGTGTTGGATGGACACCTAGTTACAGAAAAATGGCAGGGTAGCGCAAGCGTAAAGCACATTGTAGATGGTGAAGGAAACCGTGTCACTTTAGGTCAGAATAACAACACATGCTAAAATGAGTCTGGTGGCTAGCAGCAGTGAGGAAATTGTAAATATAAAAGGATGTAAGAATGTCTGTTTTTTTTTCCTTGTGTTTCCCAGCCACTAGCAACCCATCTGAAAGATTTTTTTAGTATAGGGGTTAATGTAGTCATCCAACTTCACAATTTGTAATGTTGCAATATGTACATGAATAATGATGTCTGGTTCCTTCACTTGAAAGCTCAGATTTGATTATCATAACTGATAACATACTGTGCCATTATTGTTGACACTTTACATATGTTGACTTACCTTTACCATTACATGACTTGACATGACATGAATTTACCTTTACGTTGACATGCCTTTTCATACACTTTGTAATATTTTATTCATCAAGTTTAAAAAATCTCTTTAACATTTATGTTTATTTTGTTATTAAGATATCATATGTTTTGTTTCAATATTTTTATTTTGACTATTACAATTATTTGTCTTAGTAAATTAAAATAAAGTGGTAAAAAAAAAATTCTAATATACCTAAATGTATTGTAAAAAATATTCAATAATTATCGATACTGAATGATATGAAACATGATATTGTGATCATTTTTTTTGCAATATTGTTCAGCCCTAAATTAAGTTATAAATACAGAATTGCTATTTTACATCTTGCAACCACTATACAAAACTTTTTCTCAGAATCGTGAGGTAGTTATATGGGAAAAGTCTTTCTATACCTTTTTTTTTTTTTTTTTTTGGGAACCACAAAAAAATGCAAACCTTTAAAAAAATGCAAATGACAATGCTTTCGATATAAACCACACTGACACAGACCCGGGAAAACTACTAAAATTGATTTGCATACCAAGCCAGGGGTCCGTTCTTTGTACAATAATAACTCAGTTAGCTTGATTTGATAACGATTTAAGGCCCCGTTTACACTAATGCGTTTTAGTTTGAAAACGCATAAGTTTTGCTACGGTTACGCCATCCGTCCACACTACGCCGGAGTTCTCGAGCGCCGAAAACGGAGCGTTTCGAAAACGCTGGAGAGGCCGTTTTCATTCTAAAACGCAGCTGCTCCGTCTCAGTGTGGATGGGGAAAGACGGAGACATCTGAAAACGGAGGCGGGGCTGCAGACATTCGCCTCTCTGATTGGGGCTTTTCCTCAATATTAAGTAGCCTAACACACAGTTCAGTCCTGAATCTTCTCCGTGTAAGTTCAGACTTCGCAAGTTTGATCAAGGCTGCATCTCTTCTTCTCAGTTTGATATGGAAAACATACCGAGGACACGCGTCAATCTTCACAGGGAACAGTGTACTTTATAACTTCATTCACATCACCTTGGCTACGTTGTTTCACTTTCTCAACAATAAAATGTAAACTTGATATAAGGAACTGCCTATTTTTATTTTAATATTAACAACTAAACAGACAGCAGAAATGTTGAGGCGTCGTGCTGCATGAGCGTCATCTTCACTGTGTGCATATTTATAACAAAACGGAGCCGATAACAACTGCCTCCTTTCAATTTCAGTGAAAATACGAAACACACCCTCTCTTTTGCTGAATATCAGTTTTAATAATCGATAATGGCCATTATAAAAGTATAACATACAATAAGTTTATACATTATAGGAAATAAAGGCAAGCGATCAGTCAATATACAGAATGTAGGCTACGTGCTTACATTAATCATTAACTTATCTTTGCGCTCAGCCAAAACACGTTACCTGAGAACAAGTAATAGATTCCAGTGACCAAAGTCAGGGAATATGTCGTTAGATAAAGACAACAAGATGAATGAAATATCACGTTTAATAAATATAGTGAGATTAGATCCAGCGGGAGATGCTTGATGAGAAGTCCGACTAGCAGAGCTCTCATCTGGGTAGATGGGCTCCAGCGATTGCCAAAGTGTGTGTGTGTGGTCACGTGATGTGCGTTTTCAGCGTTTTGGTGTGGACGGAGAGCAGTTCAGAAACGCTGGGTAAAACGCGAGTGTGGACGGCTGGACGCGGATCGTTTTCATTCTAAAACGCCGTTTTAAAACTAATACGCACTAGTGTAAACAGGGCCTAACACAATTTAAGATAGTATCCTTCTTTAAAAAGAGTAGTTGTCATAGCAACAGGTCTATAAGCTCAAATCTACTCAGGAGCAGGCTTATTTCACATAAAGAGGATTAGATTGACTCATTTCAAGTAAAGGTGGTATTGAAAGTGTAACTGCAGATATTTCTTTACAAGTGTAATCAGTTGTTGTAACCAATAAGAACTGTTTTACCTGGATCCCACCTTTTCTGGACTTGTGTAAAGAGTATAATTGCTGTATTGTTGTACTGTAAGTCAGAACGGCCTAGGAACTCATTGCAAGTGTTGAAAGTGGCTTCTGCTGATGAAACTTCAAAGTATCTTCAGTAAACTTGATTTATTTATTTAAATCTCTGACTCCAGCTCTTCTTCATCTACCAGACTGGTCATTCTTTGGGTCAAACTGTATACCATCCCTACAGTTTACTCTAGTGAATCTACAGGTTGAAAGCTGCAGTATGATCTGTGTATAAGCAGTGTTCCCAAATGAATAGGCTCTCTTTAGTGAATCAAAATAATACAATAGTGTTCAGGAGTAGCCTGACTCCCCAACAAATGATTCGTCTAATCCGGTTCTTTGTATAAAATCACACTTATTACTTATTACTGTAATAAGTTCGGAAAAAACTATATTGTAAAAAAGCTTAAGAAAAGGAAAAAAATCTTTTATTTTTTAAATGGAACAAACTGTTTTGGGCATTAAAATGTCTCATTAAATCTGTCATTAGTCTGTCAAATGATTTTTTAACAGCTTTATTAATATTTTATGACATTTTAATGACAAATTGACTTTGTACCAGTGTAGTTGAGGTCGAGAAATATATATTTATGGCATCGTTATAAAATTCATGATGTATTTATAATGGGTTCATGACAATCATGTTTATGGCAGATTTATGACAAGTTTTGTTGTCTTAGTAATGTCAAATTGTCATGACAAAACAAAAACAAAAAAGGTTGTGATGTATTGCTTTGTCAAGTTGACTGATCAAACAATGTCATCTTTGCATTTAAAATGTCACAACAGAGCAAATGACACTTAATGAGTTGTTTTAAGAATGTTTAAAATCTTATTTACATTCATGATTATAAAGGTAATCATTATTAACACCCCTTTAAGTAAAGTATTACTCTCAAACTTTATAAACTTTTTTGTTTCGATCAGTCAGTGAGCTATAGCTGAGCTTCGTCCCAAATCCATAATCATAACGAATCTGACACTTTTATGAAACGAACACGATAATCCAGTGACTGTGATGTGAGGGCACAGGATGTTCTGCTCTACAGTTACGAAAGCTCTATTTCTGCACACAAGATGAACCGTTCAAGTCTCTGATGACCTTTGAGAAGTAAACTTCCCGTTTTTCGCGATAGGGTGTCAAAGCTTGTGGATAATAGGAAACCATTGCTGGTTGAAAATCGAGGGCGGTTTAGCATGAACGCGTGTAAACGGCTACCAGTGGAGCAGTGACGGGCAGTAGCCACATGGTGTCATAAGTTTTGCTATGGTGTCATCAGAGCATAAGTTCCTTCCTTGTTGTTCTACAGTTTAAGCCCAGGCCTCTTTTTGTCAGCTGCCACCGCAGACCACATCCCGAACTCTGGTTTAGTGCTCTTCCTACTGATATGACTGCTATCCCACAGCAGACACTCGCATATACTGTGTGCAAACTCTGGTGTTGCTTAAACAAACTTAACAGGGCTTTGAGGCATAAGTAACATATTAATCTGGTTAAAAGTTTTGTATTTAGATCATTAATAATTGAAATAAATAATGATTCAAGATAATTTTAATAAAGAAAACAAATGTATATATGTATTATAGGAAATAAATTTAAATGTATTACAGACACACAAATGTATTTTTTTAATTGTTTATCGACTCAAATGCAGCACTAACAAATGATGTATAATTAAATATCAATAATAAGAATTGTCCACTTTTAGATAAACTTCTATAATCTTCAGCCTATTGTATTTATCTTCTGTGTATTTTGCTTATTGATTTATGTTGAGTTTTTACAAAACTTACTTTTTTTCAAATTCCGAGTTTCCCTTTTGCAATTAAAGTTTTTAAGTATGAGTTAATTGATTTCAATGACTTGATTTCAATCTCACAATCAAACCAGAGCTCAAGAATTGCAAGAGAAAAGTCAGAATTGTGAGAAATTGAATTGTGACAAAAGTTGCAGTTACGTTTTTCCCCTCTAGGACTTCCATACTGTAAAAAAAAAAAATCCATAAATTTGACAGTTTTCCTTATTTTGTGGTTCATGTTTTTATTAATTTCTTTTAATATTTATGCTTTTGAGATTTTATGCGACCTTCTGACAACTTTAAACTTAAAATGTTGGTAAAAGTGACTTTTACGAACATTTGAAATAATTTAAAGTGATAATTTGTCTGGGTTGGTGTTCGATTTTTCTGTTATTTTACAGATTCATTTGAAGAGGAAAGATGCAAAAACCGCTAAAAATCTTCAGCGTATATGAATGATCTTTTGTGTAATCTGTTATTGTTTTAATAGTTTTTTTTTTTTTTTTTTAACTAAAATTGCAAAAAAAATTTGTCACTAAAATTTGCTCAATTTGTCAACTGGAGCATAAAAGCATATAAAATCTGTTTATTAAAAAAAGTTTTAAAATTCTAAAGGGAAATCTACATTATTTTTATTGCTGAAAAACACTGAGGGTAAGACTATGGCGTGTCTTATTAAAAGTCTTAATTAAAATATGTTTGTAGTGAAAACAAAAACATATATTTGTAATAATTGAAACTATTTATGTTGATTTGTGTTATTGCTTGTATTCTTTATGTCATTTAATTCATTACCTTATAATATAGACATACAGTTGAATTATTACATTCAGAATTTTCAGCCCCCTGTTCATTTTTTTTATACCCAATTTTTGTTTAACGGAGAGAAGATGTTTTCAGCACATTTCTAAACATACTAGTTTTAACAACACATTTCTAATAACTGATTTATTTTATCTGTGCCATGATGACAGTAAATAATATTTGACTAGATATTTTTCAAGACACTTCTATACAGCTTAAGGTGACATTTAAAAGCTTAACTAGGGTAATTAGGTAGGCAGGTTAGGGCAATTAGGCAAGTTATTGTATAGTGATGGTTTATACTTTAGACTATTAAAAAAATTTAGCTTAAAGGGGCTAATAATTTTAATCTTAAAATGTTTTTTTTATATAAAACACTGATTTTACTCTAGCCGAAATAAAACAAATAAGACTTTCTCTAGAAGAAAAAATATTATCAGACATACTGTGAAAATTCCCTTGCCTTGTTAAACAATTAGCCCCACTTTGAAACAATTCAAAGTGGGGCTAATAATTCTGACTTCAACTGTATTTAATAATTATTCATTCATTTTCCTTTAGCTAGTCCCTTTGTTCATGAATGTCGCCACAATGCAATGAGCTGCAAACTTATCCGGCATATGTTTTTCATAGTGGGTGCCCTTCAAGGTGCAACCCAGTACTGGGGAACACCTATACACTCACATTCACACACATACACTACAGCCAATTTAGTTTATTTAATTCACATACAGGGCATGTCTTTGGACTGTGGGGGAAACCAGAGCACCTGGAAGAAACCCATGTGAACAAGGGGAGAACATGGAAACTCCCCACAGAAATGCCAACGGACACAGCTGGCACTCAAACCAGCGACCTCCTTGCTGTAAGTCGACAGTGCACTGAGCCACCATGTCACCAAATATTTAATATGTAAAAAGCTAAATAATTATATTAACTGGGCCATGAGTGATCAGTCGTTGTATCCTGGCAGAAAGCAGGATGGATAATTTGACAGCTTTTGTGCAACACAGAAAGGAAAGACCAGAACAGTTTACTGAGCACGGCATGGCTGTTTTAAACTCATCAATATTTAAGCAGGCCAGCTTTCTGCTTCGCTCCCTCTCTCTCATGCTTGAGTGCAGGTAATTCTTGCATAATTTGACTTTAATGCATTCTAAGCTCACAAAGAAAGAACAGCAAGAGGGAAAAAAGTATGCGCATCAACATCAAACACTTCATCACTGAATATGAGACAAAAAACAACTAAATATATAGTCACCAATTAGACTGGCACACACTGAAAGAATGTGCTACTGCTACTTCCTGTTTGGAGGCTGTGTGGTCGTTGAGTGCAAACCTCTATACCTCCTACTCAGATCAAAAGGTTGAAAGCATCCCTGAATCTCTTCTTATCAGGTGCGAAACGTCCCCTTCCTCGAGCCTAACCTTTTGAACTGCCTCTTCAAACCGGCTCAATCATCAAGGCGCAAACAGAACACAGTGGAATTTTTATAGCAGGATTTAATTATAGTCAAAGTGTTCTTGTCTGTCTGCATTTATGTGGTGAGCTAAATGTGTGACCCTCAACCAAATTGCCAAATGACACACCAACAGAAAGATTAGGGGTGCCATTTCATTTGTTTGCTTGTAATCACTTTTTACCATTGATTTGATTGAAACTCTGTATTAAAATACACTGATGTAACTACTGCAGCTACTCTAGTGAATCTACAGGTTGAAAGCTGCAGTATGAACTGTGTATAAACAGTGTTCCTAAATGATTAGGCTCTCTTTAGTGAATCAAAATAATACAATAGTGTTCAGAAGTTGCCTGACTCCCCAACAAATGATCCGTCTAATCTGGTTCTTTGTATAAAATCACAAAGCATCAAAAGCAGTCTTGCTCTTGAAGACTGAAAAAGTATAGTGCAACCAGTCAGTGCAATCAATTACATCATTAAAATTGTATCTAAGTTGCTTATTTAATTACTCTGTCTGATAAGAAACTTAATTATTCAGTAATTTAATTACTTGACTCATTGCTACCTAAAATCCCTGTAAATCTAAAAATCTAGGTGTTTCAATTCTTTAGATTTTAAGGGTACTTGTGATGAAAATCACCTTTTTTAAACTGTTTGGACAAAACTGTGTGTAGGTAAAGTGTGTCCACAGTCATATTTGGGTGATTTACAGTGCATCCGGAAAGTATTCATATCGCTTCACTTTTTCCACATTTTTTTTATGTTAGAGCCTTATTTCAAAATTGATTAAATTCATTTATTTCCTCAAAATTATATACACAATACCACATAATGACAATGTGAAAAAAAGATTTTTAAAAATTGTTGCAAATTTTTGCTCAGCTACATTCTGTTTCCACTGATCATTCTTGAGATGTCTCAGCAGCTTAATTGGAGTTCACCTGTGGTAAATTCAGTTGATTAGACATGGTTTGAAAAGGCTGTCTATTGACCTTATTCTGAAATGCGGAAGTGCGCCTGTTTTCGCTATTGTCTTAGAACAGGGGTGTCCAAAGTCGGTCCTAGAGGGCCGGTGTCTTGAAGATTTTAGCTCCAACTTGCCTCACCACACCTGCAAAGATGTTTCTAGAAAGCTTGGTAAGAGCTTGATTAGCTAGCCCAGGTGTGTCTGATTGTGGTTGGAACTAAGATTTGCAGGACACCGGCCCTCCAGGACCGAATTTGGACATGCCTGTCTTAGAACTTCCGATTCAGTCGCCTATGGGAGAAATGACTAGGAATAATAAACAGCAAAAAACTGTCAAACTACTTGCTCTACAAACAAATGTTTGCATGACTATACAGACCAAGTAGAATAATATAACAAGGAAATATCAGTTTGCAACATCAAACAGTGAAACGAGCAGTTTTTATTGTCTAAAAATGAATGGAAGTGAATGAGACCGGAAGACTTGTGCCAAAAAGATTAAAATGGCTGCGCCCGCTTGTCGGCGAAGAATAAGGTGAATATAAGGTCCCAGGGTTGACAGTGCATGTCAAAGCACAAAACAAATGTGAAGACAAAGGAATTGTCTGTAGACCTTCGAGACAGGATTGTCTTGAGGCACAAGGCTGGGGAAGGGTACTGAAAAATTTCTGCAGCTCCAAAGTTCCAATGAGCACAGTGGCTTCCATCAAGACTCTTCCTAGAGCTAACCGGCCATGTAAGCAGAGAGCTGAGTGATCAGGGGAGAACGGCCTCAGTCAGGGAGGTGATCAATAACCCGATGTTCACTCTGTCTGAGCTCCAGCATTCTTCTATCGAAAGAGGAGAACCTTACAGAAGAACAACCATCTGTGCAGTAATCCACCAATCAGGCCTGTATGGTAGAGTGGCCAGACAGAAGCCACTCCTTAGTAAAGGGCACATAACTGCCCACCTGGAATTTGCCAAAAGGCGTCTCAAGGACTCACAGACCATAAGAAACAATATTCTGTGGTAAAATAGGATCCAAATCCCTTCCATATTGAGGCCCACTGTAACGTGACATATTAATGTGGTTTCCCTGCTGAATTGATTGACAGCCGTGTATTAACACGTCTCTGTAGTAACGCGTATAATCATATCAACAAGACAGGACATGCACAAATCAACTGGGATTAAAAGATCTGTTCAGCTTTCTGGTCATCAATCATCAAATGTTATCAAGAATGAGTTTTACAAGTTCAAAACGGTGCATGTTTGTAATTAATTACAGCGATTTTAGCATTTTTACTTTATAACCAAAGCTGCATGTCAGTAAAATTATAGAAGATGCTTCAATCCCAGTTTAAATCAGGTTTATTTTGTACATTTGTCAGTACACAATCCTGTATTATTTGCCATGCAAAAACAGTGCAATGTTAAATGCGCACAGTGTCTGTGTGTGTCTATGTATGTACATGAACTTTGTAAAGACATTGTATTTGACTCAACGAAAAACATTAAATAATCATTGGTAAAATTGTTACTGTAGTATTTATCACAAACGCTGCGTGAGATCTGCTTCCTTTATGTCTGTCACTGTGCTATTTATCGGACGCAGCTGAGGGGGAGATTAAGGCACACTCTTACAGGTAGTTGGGAACAATGGGCAGGGAAAACCAGCATTAAATGCACAGGCATTTAGAACAGAGTAGCTACAATGTGTTCAGAGCAGAAAATCCCAATATTCTGAAAGTCAGGAATAATAAATAATCTGATGGGTGTTTTGAGCTGAAACTTTACTGACACATTCTGGAGACACAAAAGTCTTATCTTAAATCTTGAAAAGGGGTTAAGTGAATCACCAACTTTTAGCTTTATACAAAAATAACACTTAAAGAATAATAAATCTTACATGTATCCAAATAACATTTCAAAGTCATGACAACATCCTACAAATTAATTTCCAAATCAGTTAATTGTTTCTTAAGTTCAATTTAACCTGCTTTAACTGAACAGCAGAATTATTCATCAAAATGAATTTGTATTTTGTTTCTCATCTTCTCTAAATTGATTTATAAAGAACTGCTGAATTTATGTTTAGTATTGCAGACATAAATAACTTGAATTAAATTACTTAAAAATGACCTTCACTTTTTCTGTGAGATAATTAATTACATTAACTAATCACTTAATTAAACCTAACAATGCATGCAACTAGTTTAGACTGACTCAAAAACAAATGAACCTATGAATTGTAAACAAACAACAGAACTTTTGCATTTAGAGATCTGAACATATTATGCTTTTTTTCAGAAGTGACTTACTAGTGAGGCTAAGAAAGTAGCAGTATATAAATGCTATGACAAGCCTGATTTAGTTTTGTCCTACAGGTTGTTTTGAAGTCCTGTGTGGAAAACACTCATAATTGCACAGTGGTTTCCAAAAAAGTATGGGATGCCTATAAAAAGGTGTCTGGTGCACATGGATAGGAAGAGAGTTTGTCCAACAGATGGTTTGTCTCTTAGGGGGTACTAACATTACTGTTGCCTTGAACCAGATCAATGCAATGTACAGATTTCCATACAAATGACTATTTTAACTGTTTCTTTTTAGTGACAACACAATTGCTGTACTCTTTCTAACAAATAACTCCTATAAGTCAGTTCTTTATAGAAAATCTAAAGCATCCAGCACAGCCAGTGTGGCCTTACTACACCCCAAAAATCCTTTATTTCTTAATTAAAAAAAACAAAAAAAAAGTTCAATGTGGAGTCTGGCTCCCGGTTATTAAAAGCAGATTATTTTTTCACAAAAACACACAGTACAATAAGTGTGGTCTGACTCCTAAACAAATCACTTTTATGAGACAATTTTCAGTGAAGCAAACCATACAATATAAGCTGATTCTTTTTTTAGTGAATCAAAAGCATACACAGCAACAAGTAGTCTGACTTCTGAACAATTGACGCTTATTAGTTGGCTCTTTTAGTAAATAAAAAACATACAGAGCAACATGCAGTCTGACCTGAGAACAAACGACTCTTATTGGACGGTTCGTTTTAGAGAATCAAATATAGTGTACTACTGGTCGAGTAAAACACCAGAATAAATGACTCTCATCATGAGCTGATTCTTTTGAGTGAATCCAAAACATGCACAACTTCTGCAAAAATGAAGTTAAATGACTCACTTGAGTCAGTTCTCTGGTTTGACCTTCAACCCAAAGGGTCAAATGACACCCTGAAAAGAAGATTAGACGTTTTGAAAAAGGGTATTTTAAAGAAAACGGCCTCAGTCAGCACTGTTGAATTTATTCACATGAACTCCACTTATTTGTAACTTGTTAACAAATTACCTAATATGTAAGACGTTCAAAGTGATTCATTAATAATGTCCACATCAATGAATCACTTCTCACAAAAGATTGCTTCTCAGTTAAGCATTGATGTAACACAATGGAACCTAAATGAAGGGCAAACAAGACCAAGCCCTCTAAGGCAGTAAAACCCAGTATGCCGTAGTAAAGTAGGTTCTACCCGCACTGTGAAAGCTAATGAATGGCCACATTTATTGGGTGGTCATGTGGACCTCGACACAAACAGTAGCAGTTATATCTGGCCTCCTTGTTTTATCTCATGATAGCGTTTGTACAGAGGATGAGGAAACGGAGAGAGCGTGAGAGAGAAACATTCTCTAGGATGTTTTATTCTTAGTTCATGTCAAATTATTTATGCTCTCTGTTTGTTGCCTGAAACGATTGCTCTCACAAGGACAAGCAGGAGATGCTTGAAAATGCAGCATTGCTGCGACTGCGTGTGTTCTAAAATAGGTTTTGGTACACAAAAAAATATGGACAGAAATATTTGTACACGTGTTTTATAGCACATCCAAGCTAGATGCTCTGTGATGAGAAATTTGTCAATTCACATTGAATAAATGCAAATTGTTGTTATAGGGTAAATCTTTAATGCCTTGATTTTAGCGAATAAAAAACATTCAGTAAATCCCATGTAGAACAACTGATCAAATGACTATTATGCGTTGCCTTTTTGTAGTAAATCAGAAATGAACACCTTAACCCCATACTTTGCCCACTCTTGAAAACATGACTCTTTTGAGCGAACTCTTTCAAGTGAATCACAACACACAGTACGATTGTAGCTAATTCTTTTAGGTAAATCATAACCTACAGTAGAAGCAGTGTTGTGTTGTTCATTTTCTAAATGGCTCTTAGGGCCTGATTTATTATAAATATTCAAATTGATTTTACTCAGCCAAGAAATGGCTTTCGGGGAATCTAAAACAGTGGGGTATGCAGACAAATTAAGTCATTTGTGGTGAATCAACTAGTTTTGTTCAGTTACTGAGTAAATGACTTTAATGAGCCAGTGAATTATAACATAGTGCAATCTGTATAGTGAGTTTCCTGAATGAATCTTATGACCTATTTTATTTTAGAGAAGCAAAATCAGTAAAAAAAAAAAAAAAAGTCAATAAGCAATGGCTCTTACAAGCTGGTTATTTTCAAAGAATCATAAACAAACAGTGCAGCCAGTTCAGTGTGATTCACAAACAAATCTTTTTGTGCAATTCCTAAGTGTACTAGTGTAGTGAACCAACTTATGAACAAAAGCTTTCAGTGAATCAAAACCTGCAGTACAAAGAGTGTACAATGAATCTTGAATAAATGACTAAAGAGTTCATTTAAGTGAATCAATAACATAATATAATAACTTAATAACAAATTACTCTTATGAATTAGTTCTTTTTAGCGAATCAACACATACAACTAACTGTTTATTATGTTGTCAGCAGTATTTAACAAAGGTCAACTTAAATTAAGAAAAAAATGTGAATGTAAATAGTTTAAAATCTAATTTATGTAATGTACACAATTTATATTAAAAAAAGTAGTGCAACCTGACAGAATATACAGATGTGAGCAATGAACAGATTCACTTGTATAACATGATCTCGAATACGTGGAATCAACAACATTCCACATATTCAAGCATAGCAAGTCGAATCAAGGTTTTCCCACAACACACTGCAGGGTGATTTCCACCGTGAAGGAATCTGGCTCATCCTTTTAACTTCACATTGATCAAACCTGAAAAGACACTGCTCAAGTGACCAAAACAGTCATTGTTCTGCACCAGGTGCTCTACAAAAGCGAGGTCACCTGGTTCACGTCCGGCAGAGCAGAAAAAGACGTGACAGCACCTGTTTGTGAAGGTGTGTCATCTCTTCTCTGGAAACCTGATTATTACGATTGTGGTTTTAGAACCAACACCCACATGACCAAACCTGCCACCACTCCCTGTTGAACAAACACCTTATTCAAACATATATAATCCTTTTATACTTGATTTAATTTGTTCACGAGTGGACGGATACAAGTGCTCAACTCTCTCCATAGCATTAATATTTGCCCAAATACAAGCAAATCATAATGCAGAAAATGCCTTTCGATCTAATCTAATTCAAGCAGATCTGGCTTTTAACAACACTTCAGATTAAGAGAGGCTCCGTTTCGAATGTTAATGTGGAAATTGGATCTGTTAATGTGGGTGAGGATGTGTGTCCAGGTTATGCAATCGATGCCCGGTTTTCTGTCATCAATCACTTTACAGAGGCCTGGCTGGACTGCCGGTGACCTCCACTAAAACCAAGTCAGTAGTCTATTTCAGACTACGCAATTGATATGCCTGGGAGCCACTGTTATTATGTTGGTCAAGTGTGAAGTTGCCCTCTGATGTTGATCAGTGTTTTTTGAAATGATAGTTTTAAACCAAGAATGCCAAAGCTGTCAATCATCGAAATCAATTGTTTAAATTTTAAAACCGGCAAGTGTTTTTATATTAATCATGTGCACACGCATGTTTTTGAGATTGGATGGACAAACATACCACACTCAAACATAAGTTAACGCTAAATATCTAACCAAGTTCAATTCATGTTTATTTCTATAGTGCTTTTACATTGTAGTTGGTGTCAAAGCAGCTTAACATACAAGTTCTAGTAAATTGAAACTGAGTAAGTTTTCAGAGTTTACTCATAAAAAACTAAACATATTTGCATCAGTATATTGAATCTGTTCATTGGCTTTTGAAATGACCAAAGTCTTATAAACATTTGTTTATGTGTTAAATATTGTTAATAAATGAAAAAAAAAATTAGAAATTAGCCTTTACTCTTGACAGACTAACTTTTATAATTATAATCAATCTTAAAAATTATAATTAATCTATTCTATTTATATTTATATTTTTACGTTTATGTTTTGTTATTCTTTATTTTAACTAAACAATGGAGAGGAACATAGGAATCTGTGGGGGAGCCAGAGGGAAAGAATTGGCAAAGGATGTTGAGCTGGGAATCGACTTGGGTCAACATGACGCCCTGTTCACACGGGGCGTCAGCTTCAACAATTCACATTCACTTTGAATGGGTGACGTCAGGCATTGGCGAACTGCATTGTGGACCCATCGGCGCTGCTTTAGAGGCATTGCTCGCTGCAAAAGTTGGGACTTGCTCAACTTTTCAAGCGCTGACGGACGTGTCAGCCAATCAGATCGCTGTATTAAAATACACCAACTCAGACAGTGGCCTATTGCTAACTAATTTTATTGGCTGACGCTACTATAATGATTGCATCAGTCCCAACTTCAGACACGCCCTCTGCCAAGTGTTGACGCTAAAGCCCAGTCTGAATGGGGCGTGAACACCTCAGCGCTTTACTTTTTTAATTTATATCGATGTTGATATTTAACCACACCATGTTGGTGTTTCGTAACATTTATTTTTTATGAAGTGGAGGTGGGTTGTTGAGCCCAACCCCCATAATCTAGACGACCAGGACATACACACATACACTATGGACAATTTAGCTTACTTATATGCTGGGTTCACACCAAACACAAACGCAAAATATTCCTGCAAGTAAATTGCATAAAGTCAATGAAAAATTTTAATAAAGATGAATTATCAAATCACACAGAATGTGTGACGCATTCGCCTCAATCATGTCTTCCTTCAACACACGAAAAACATTTTACTAGTAAACTAGATTGAGTAACAAAGTGTTCGGCAATTTGTTTGAACCCAGCATTAGTCTATTTTGATTACATTAAATGTAATTTTCTAAAAGAAATACAATAATGGCATTTGGTTTCTTACACAGTCTGATCAATCATAATAGGCATAATAGAGTGACCAGAACCTTAAATGAACCATTTCATACACTACAAGAAAGTAAGTGGTCTTACAATAAATAATCTGAAAAAAAAAAAAATCAATAATTTTTTCTTTGGATTTATGTAAATCGAATACAGGAGACTCTTAAACAAAACAAAGAATCTTTAAAACCGCATAGCCCCATCCCTTTAGAACTGAACCCACAGAAACCCAAGCTACTGCACTTCTCTTTCAATCATACGCCCTTTCTAATTACTCCCTCTGTCTTTGTTCCTGTTTAGCTGTTCTGTTATTGCCTGCAGACTGGAAATCATTGGCTAACAGTTGTTTATTACAGAGGAAACCCGTCCCACTCCCCTCACGTCCGGCGAAAACATTCTTGTGTGTCCATTAACTGGTATAAAGACTGTGTGGCCTTTATGTGGCGCACTTTGTAGAGGCTCCTGTGGCTTTGCCTTATAACAGCTTCTCCCAAATCCTGCTTCATTAAACAACCAAACCTCTCTGTCCAATAGACGACGGTGTCCTTCCTTCATCCTTTTGCTTATTAGCGCTGGACACTGGCCTTTATTGACCTCACAGCTAGCAGGCCAGACATCAGCACCTCTCCTTCTCATTAGCGCCCACGTAATATTAACCATTTCCTCAAGGTTGAACTAAATAAACCTCACAAACACACATGCCAGTCAACTTTTAGTTGCTTGTTCCTGTAGTTTTATGATAACCGGAGGAGGCGGTGTGGCTGCTTCCTGTCTGGAGTGTTGTAAAAAGCCTCATTTTGCATTGCATTTGTTGTGTCTCCAGACAAAAGGTCAAGAGGTTCTCATTCGGGCCCCCATAAATGTAGTTGAATGCCTGTTAATTTGTTAATGTGGCGGCAGCACCGGAATTCAGCTTTAGTATTTAGTGGATGGTTTTTCATCTCTCTGACTTTAGCAAGCATCTGCTAAGTGTGTGTGTGTGTGTGTGTGTGTGTGTGTGTGTGTGTGTGTGTGTGTGTGTGTGTGTGTGTGTGTGTGTGTGTGTAGCTGTACAGCATTTTGGACATGTGAGACAGCTGGATTTTGTCTTTTAAAAGGCATGCGCTCAGGACTGTGGGCTCACACAACATAAACTGGCAAACAGATGCGGTGCTGACAGATACAGTGATGTTGCCACCCTCTCAACACCCCCCAAACCGCAGTCTTTCCATTTCCTGTTACCACCTTCTAGACGGAACACTGTGAAGATTATATCTAGAAGCATTAAAATTTCAGAAAGATTAAAAATACAAATGCTTTATTAGTGGGTTTTATATTTTAATTTATTTGGAGAATTCTGAGATAGTTTGGCAAGCAGGAAGTGTTATATTGTCTTTATTTTTATCATACATTATAGTAAACTAAATGATATGGTTAATTAAAGCAAAGCCAAATGTTCACTAAGATATATTGAGGCAAAGTCATCGCCTATTGATTAAAGAATTGAACTTGTTACTTGGGATCAAACTTCAGGCCCACCTTTAACATACATTCGTATTTTGTTTAACATATTTATTTATTCAGCAAGTTCATTCTTATGTTAATACTGATATTAAGACAAAAAGTCTGAAATGAAAAGACACATCTTAAATGAGACAAAAACACTAATACTGAGTGTTATACATAAACTTAAATACTTAAATACATAAGTGTTCTATTTTTCAGTTCATTTAATGTGTTTAACAGGAAGTTTATTATCTTTCCTTCAATACAGAATCATTGCTGACACACTGACTCACTCCTGATGTAACCAGGAATCTGTTTGTATGTCTCTTAGGACAAAACTTTACAAAATGTTCTAGCCAAATGAACCAGGTGACAGCAGAGCTGTCAGAGGCTTGATGAAGGTGTGTGTTTGTCTGTGTCTCTAACACTCCTCTCCTTTGTGCCCCCTTCATGAACCCTAGATAGGGAGCGTGATATGGTGAGCAGCTGGCATACCTTTCAGCGATGCGTTTACAGAGGGTCTGCCAGCACTTCAGTTCATCCCTTACACAGAGCCTGAACACAAAACACACACATGAACAAACGCAAAGTTAGACTACAAGCCACCTGCATAAAGGATGCTTCGATACATGACATGCAAAAAGTCTGGACATTGTAGTTATCACTTAGAAACAGATTGGTTATGTGGGCTTTTCTTTATGTATTTTAAGCGCACAGACTGCTATTGTCAAGTCACCACGAGTAGTCAACATGTGGCTAACCTAGTGCTTTAGGGCATTATTTATGGCTAATATTTAAGATGATTCAAAGACATTTAATTGCATTGATTTTGGAAATAACTTCAATTTCTTTGCTGTTTCATATGTTTGATTTTATAATATGATTATCATATTAATTATCTAGTTATGTTTGATCTATACTATGTAAATAATATTGAAAATATTTTTGTTTCTTGCAAACTTTGTTTTTCACATGAAATAATACATCCATTCTTTAATTCTTGCATTTATTTGTTTGTTATATATTATTGTATTATTTAGTAAATAATTTAATAATGAAAAAATATCTCTATCCAAACTAATAAGCTATTTAAACACATTAGGAACATACTTATCCATTCAGTTAAGTCAGATTTCTTTTTAACTAGGCCTTAAATATGTATGTAATTTAAAGTGTATTTACATAGCGCATTTATCATGTATGGCCATACACCCAAAGCTCTTCAAAATCATCAGGGGGTCTCTCCACACCACCACCACCACTAGTGTGCATCATCCACTTGGAGAATTTCAAGGCAGATACAGGACAGCGGCACCAGTGAGCTCACCACACACCAGCTATTGGTGGAGTGGAGAGACAGTGATAGAGGCAATTCAGTGATTGGGGATGATTAGGAGGCCATGATGGGTTAGGGCCTAAGGAGAGAATTTGGCCAGGACACCGGGATTACCCTACTCTTTACGAAAAGCGCCATGCGATTTTCTTAAGGACCACAGAGTATCAAGACCTCGGATTAACATCTCATCTGAAAGACAGCGATCACTTAAAGTATAGTATCCCCTTCACTATACTGGGGCATTAGGGCTCACACAGACTACAGGTTGAGCTCCCCCTGCTGGCCTTGCTAACACCACTTCAACAACCTAGTTTTCCCAAGTGGCTCCCATTAAGGTACTGACCAGGCTCAACCCTGTTTAGCTTTAGTGAGTAAATAAAATAAATAACAAATTACTGACAATATGTTCAATATATATTTTTGATTTTGAAATGCATTGTGGGACGTTGATCTTTCCTTCAACAACTTTTGATGTTTAAAAGTTTGAAAAAAGTTATATGGACATTTTTGAAGTGATATATTGTAACTAATCATACAAAAACCTTATACAAATTATTGTTTCAAACTGCTTAAATGTCAATTAAACTGCAGAGTTAAGTTTTCAATGGCAAAAATTGGAGATGAGCAGAGATCAAAGTCACATAATGCAATTCATCATATTTTTTGAAGATAGCTGGAATGTTGTTACAATTGACTTCCTGAGAATTTGTTGTTCCTAATTTGTAAGCAAATGGTTTTCAGTTTCTTCAAAATATCTTCATCAGAATAAAGAAGCTCATAAAGGTTTAAAACCATCAGTAAATGTTTATTTTTGTGTAAACTATCCCTTTAAGGGACTGGAAGTTCAAGCATGGACCCTTTTTTCACAGTCACGCTCTCATCAGATCTGTAATGCTGGATGTTCTGCTGGAACGCTCCTCTCTTATCTCTTTGAATCTCTCTAAGATTTTTTTAACATGAAACTCAAAGGTGACCTTTTGCCCCGGCTGTCAAATTTGCTGTCCTCTAACCCTTCCACGGCTCCTTTGAAAGGGACTTGACAAGAACAACAACTGCGCTCATCACTTAGGAATTCGCAACCCTTGACCTTCCTGCATTCATCACAATAGTCAGAGGCGAGTGTCAAGAGTCACACTTTCAAGTCACCAGTGGCTCTTAAAACCATTTAATCTTTATAGACATTCACGTTTTCAAATGCTACAAAAGTAATGCATGCGGCGAATTCAGGAATGCAGCCCTGATTCGTTGTCTTCAAGCTTTGTTCCGTGACGCTCTTTCACTTTTTCATCCCTCTCTCCTATCCGCATTATAATAGACCCCCGAGAGGAGCAGAGGCGGAGAGGAAGAAAGAGAGCAGAGGACTGGAACAAGGGGAATGGTTAGAGGGGGTTATTGTGGAAAAGGGGATAACCGCCTGTCATTGTCCTGCCTTAATCCCACCATTTTACTATCATTTAACACCTTTCAATGGCTGCCTCCACTTCCCATCCTCCTCTGCACACACAATCTGCTCACAACCTCCTCCTCAGACAGCGTGAAATCTGTTATTCAGCCTAGGTCGAGTGGGTGGAGGCATGGGGTGTTGGGTAGGGTGACGAATATTGTGGTGTGGGGTGGTTTTTTGGAGGGGTTGGGGAGGGTGCTCCGTCCGTCCGGCCGTTTTCTGACCCCAACTTCAACTATTCTCCACGGCTCGACTCGGGGGCCCCATAACCCCCTTTGTTGAGATTGATGGCCTGCTGTTGAAAGAGAAACCAACAAACTGCTCAAACAAGCCTACATGGACATTACTGGCAGCCAGACTGACTTGTGACGCCATACATGGATGTTTCCCAAATTCATTTTAGTGCACACTTTTCATTGTGCGGATGTCAAGATGCCCCATAATTCACACTGAAGCTATTTATTCCATTTAGTGATTTAAATGAATGAAAGTTCCATTCCGACCTTCGACAGTTAAACTTCACACAACATAGACTGTTAATACACACACACACACACACACATATATATATATATATATATATATATATATATATATATATATATATATATATATATATATATATATATATATAAACACACACCCACACACACATATATTTATTGACTTATTTTTTTTTTTATTGTTGAGGTTTTATTGTTGTTGTTGAGGTTTTATCCATGCACAGATGCCAAGACCTCTACATGGGCAGTCCCGAGGCTGATGGTACCATGATCAATCCCTTTAGCCTCTTGAAAAGAATTAATTTGCCCCCATACATCCATCCATCCTTCCTCTCCACACTGCACTCCTCCTGAGTAAAAGTGCAGCTGTCATTTGTAGTTCTCAGTCTTTCCGCCCCCTGCAAGCGCTCAGAGGGCTGGTCCTGGACTGGGGGTGGGCGAGAGTTGGAGGGAATGTGGGGGAAATTGAACAGGTGCTGCTCCCCCCTCACTCTCTCCAGAGTCCATCTCTTCCTGCGTCCCGGAGGAGAGGAAGTCAGAGCTCTGGTAAAGGGATTAAAGGCTTGGATCAAACAGAAGAGCGGCCGTTCTCTCTGTGAGGCCAAACCATGAATTAGTCGACACTTTGTTAACGACAAGCAAGCACTAGCTTACTAATAGCAACATGCTGGTATTTTGTACATTTGACAGGAACATTTTATCCAGTGAAACTTGCACTCAGGGTTGTATACATTTTATAATTTCCCACTCTTCTGGGAATCATACATGACCTTGCCATCTAAAACATTCACGTGTGTGAAAATGCCCTTTTCCTTACAACAGAGATAAGCTAAAACATGATGGCCACCTGACTAATATATTGTTGGTCCACACATTGCTGCTATCTCAACTCTAAACTGCATGGACTCTAAAAGACTGATAAAGTCCTACATTAACACAAGATCTTTCAATTCCTGTAGGATGTAAGGTAAAGCTGATAGAACTGTTCCCCTTTTTAAAAGGGATAGTTCATTTAAATTCTGTCATAATGAAAACCTGTAACATTTGACTTCCATAGCATTTGTTTTTCCCACTATAGAAGTCAAAGGTTAAAGGTTTCCAATACTTCTTTTGTGCTTAACAGAATTAAAAATAACTCAATTTACTATACAAAATGTAAAGGATGTGTAAATGATGACTGAATTTTCCATTCTGGGTGAACTATCCCTTTAAATGTTTACCAAAATCAAAAGAGCAATGCAACAAAACCATTAGAGTATCATGAAAGCAATATCCTGCAATAAACCTGAGAGGAAAACAATGGCAAAACACATTGCCCCAAATGAGTCTGGGACAGGCTGAGGTCAGAGCAATTGAACAGCAGTGGAAGGTCATGCTTGGTCAGCTGCTGGTCAGTTTAGCAAGAGTCTCTGCATTCTGTGCTTGTGCAAAACAGGAAGCAGCGCTGATACGCTAGTAAATACCAGCACACAGGCATCTGACACGTTGGGAAGTTGGAAAGTGGGAGATATGAACAGAAATACAACTGCTAGCCTCAGTGTTCTGGCATGTGGAGAGGAGGAGGATTGTGCAGTGTTGGGTTTCACAATGGCAGGCGTCCTGAAAAAGAGGAAAAAGCGGCGGTTGTTCTCAGCAGTTAGCTTCCTGTTGCGGCTCCGGGTCTCGATGTGTGTTTGCTTGACTTTGTTTATGAGGATGTTTCTATGACACTAGGATGTGAGTGAGTCATTTATGGCCAGTGTGAGGTTTCATTCTTACTCTTCATGTGTGTGTGTGTGTGTGTGTGTGTGTGTGTGTGTGTGTGTGTTGCCAAACTAGATTAGTCATTCATCTCGGATTGCATATTTTTATGCCTGGGGATGACACTTTAAAATATGGCTTTGTACATCAGGTGCAATAAGAGTTGTGGTGTAGATAAAGCATTGCAGAAGTGCCTTAAATTATATGGAATTATATCTGTTTTTGTGTTTGTTGAGTCTCCATTAAAGGGAGAAAAGACGAGGCTAAAAGGGACATATTGATTGTAATGGGTTTCCTGTTCTTAGCTTTCACCCTGGTGTCAAACCTCAGAGAGAACACGATGTTCTGAAAGACTGTCTGTGTGTGTGCGTGCGTGCAAGTGTGTATATTTATATGAAACGAGAACGCATATCTGAGCTGAGACAAATTGCATCACAAAAAATGTGTGTGGGAGTGTGTATGTGTATATGCACAGTTTTACTTGATGAATTTGTTTGTGCCAAAAATAATTAGAATATTAAGAATAATCATGTTCCATGAATCATATATTATATTATATTATATTATATTATATTATATTATATTATATTATATTATATTATATTATATTATATTATATTATTATATTATATTATATTATATTATATTATATTATATTATATTATGTTGTTGTTGTTATTATCATCCTTATTATCATCATTATCATCATCATTATTATTATTATTATTATTATTATTATTATTATATGAGGATTACTTTATGTAATTAATAAAAATTATATTAATATTAAATATTATGCCTTTATAAAAGTTTAATGACTTCATGAATATAAAATAAGTAAATACATTTATAAATATAGCAAAGGTAAATGATAACAATATATACATTCTGAAAAAAATGTAATTATTAGGAAAACATTTTCTATTTGCAATATGCAAATAAGAATTTAATGACAAAAATGTCAAAATATTGTAGAGCAAAAATAAAAAGCAAAAGAAAATTACAGTTTTTCCTAAATATAAATTCATAAATTACACATTAATATTTATGTTAAATATGATATGAGTGTTTATGAGAGGCCATGCATGTGCTTAAATCAAACCATAAATCATAAACATCTGCACTCTACCTCTGTCAGTATAACAACACATTAGCAGAAACACTGAGCTCTGCCTGTCCTGTGCTCTGACCGTCTGCTCATTCAAACAGTGAGCAGCCCATTCAGAAGCCCAGCAGACACTCATTCATGCTCACTACAAGCCCTGCCTTCCCTCTCTCTTTCTTTATTTATTTAGCTCTGGGTTTGCTTAGCAACTGCGCCGCAAAGTGAAGCACTGCAGCGGTGAGTCAACCTGCTGTCGTACTGACGAGAGATGAAGGACAGATGATAGAACTAGAGATGCTGTCAGACTGCGTGAGGTGAGAAACTGGACGGATTCAGCTGCTCAGATCATTATACTGTTAAATTAAGATCATACAGGTTGCATGCACACCATGATTTGTCAGGTTTTTTTTTTTTTTTTTTGGATCAACCAAGGATAAAAAATAATAATATGGTAAAAAATACTGTGAATGCTCCTACCCTGATATTTTTACAGGCCATGAAAATGTGCAACTTTGTATTAATTCATTTTTAAAAATGTCAATAATTATATTATATTATATTATATTATATTATATTATATTATATTATATTATATTATATTATATTATATTATATTATATTATATTATATTATATTATATTATATTATATTATTACTGATCTATGAAGGTCTGCATAATAATAATTACACAACTAAATTGATTATAATAAATACAATAAGAGTAGTGTATTATTTAATATAACAGTAGAAAAAATGTAAATATTATTACATATTTCAAATCTAATAACATTTATTTAGGTTTTGCTTCATTAATAGCACATAGAAATGTCTATTTTAAAACTGTAGTCTTTCATTATTACCTGTTTTATAAGCCATTGTCATTAATTGAGTAATTGTTTGGCATGTGTTGCACACTGCAAATACAAGTCAAACTCAGAGCGAGAACTGCACATTACATTACACATTTATGTAATCTGTGATTTAACAAATGCAATCCAATCCTCATACTCACAAAAACCTATTTTTACTCACATTTGTTGTGTGCAAGTGTTCATTATGGCCCTGATTACTAGTCATTTACAGTCACCTGAAATGCTCTGGCAGTGAATTGTTCTGCAGTTTGACAGTCTCCCACCTCTGCTTTAGCCCAGTCGTCTCCCTCTCTCCGCTGTTCTTGTTTCTGAAGCACGAGACATATTAATCATTTCCTGCAGTCTTCACTGGCTTCCTGTGTCTGTGTGTGTGTTGAGTGGGAGAAGAGCTCAAATGACTAGAGCTGAAAAACAACAAGAAAGACAAAGACACCATATAATTCTGCATGACAGTCTGGAGGTGTGCAAGAGTGTCAGGAATTAACTTTTAGTGATTAAAGGTGGAATAAGAGATCTTAAATGCTAATGTTAGCCTGATAGCTCTAAAAGCCTACATCCCACACTGCAAACCGCCAATTAAAGCCACGTCTCCTGAACAAATAAACACGCACTAACCAACATTACTACAATACATCACATAACAATTACCAGACCACAGAGAAAACTTTATAGTACAGTTAATAATTACAATAGCAAACTGTAAATAAGAAGGTGGGTTGTTGATATTTGCCTGCCATTCTCAGTCTGAATCGCACCCATGCACATGCGGATGACATAATCCTTTCTGTATGAACAGGGTGGGCACATTTTCACAGGCAGAAAGGGTAGCCTGTCATAATGCTCAGACTGAACGTTTTGACTAGACAAACTTTTCTTGGTCCTACAGCTTAGAACATTTAAAAAAAAAACTTAAAAAAAAATGTTTTAACTATGTTTACATGAACATCAGTAACCAAATTATTTGCCTTAATCTTAATAAGACAATAATATGACTATGGTGTTTACATGAATGTTTCTTTCATGATCCATTAGATTAACGTCATTGCGTCACAACACAATCCAAATTTCCCCCAGAGTTTCGTGTAATTTCAGGGGTTTTACTGTAATTTGTCGACTTTAACTGCAGTTTGCCACTTTCACTTTCATTCAGCAACATTTCATGCATGCCCCATGACAAACAAGATCTTGACTGCGAGTATGAACTGCTGGAAGAGTGCTGTTTTAGTGGAATTTGATACCGCACAAAAATCTCACATTTTGTAATGCAGTTGTCTGCAATCCTTCACTCGGTAGGTGCAGAGAATACTGTCAAAGAACCTGTAGACTATCCTGACACAAAATGAGGCAAAAGTACATGACAGTAATAGCTTGATTGCAGTGTTTTCATGTCTGTACTGCACTTCAATAATGTGATCAAAATCAGCATACTCCACGTCTTAATTTGATTTCTGTTTAGTTCGATTAAGACCTTAATTGGATTAAATTACTCAAATTACTGTTTATATGGTAGACTCTTAATCAGAGTATTGTCTTAATCGTTTTAAAATTATTATTGGCGTCCATGTAAACATACCAATTGACAGCTGTTTGCAAAGCTTATCCGTAAACTACGGCCATTTGTAGTAAATGTTCCTAACGTTAAACCAGAAAGTATGTGCAATTGCGACCATCACGAGTCCTCTTACACAAAATAAAGCAAGCAACATATTTCATAACAGCGTTCTAAGCAAGTAACAAATGAGTTGCATCATTACGTCTTACTATCAAGGAAAGAAATTAATAAAAACTACGTGTTTATTAATACAATTGAATCAAATCAAAGTTCTGTTCTGTTTATCCAACATACACTATAAGGGTTTACCATAGACTGGTATGCTTTCTTCAGGGCGTATTTGGTTGTTCTATGCGACTCGTGAGAGCACCTCTGGCCGGAGGAGGTTTACTGCTGATCACATCACCATACTTTACTCACATGATTTCAAAGACATTTGCAGCACTTTTCAAATCACAAATATAATTTTATGTAGATAGTTCAGCCCTAATTTTTACTATTGTCCCTATTACCAATATTGGTTTTTAATGGATTTTCTATGCTCACAATGACAATTTATGAAAATTTTATTATAAAACAATACAATAAATTTACAATGTGATACAATTAAAAACATATCATTTTAACTATAAAACATTTAGAAATGTATTTTTTATTGCAATTTAATAGACAAATTTGATATATTAATTATATAGTGTGCAAGTGTGTGATTATATTAAAATAAATGTGCAGTACATAAAATATGAATAATTATTTTATAAATTGTGTATAGATAGATAGATAGATAGATAGATAGATAGATAGATAGATAGGTAGATAGATAGATAGATAGATAGATAGATAGATAGATAGATAGATAGATAGATAGATAGATAGATAGATAGATAGATAGATAGATAGATAGATAGATAGATAGATAGATAGATAGATAGATAGATAGATAGATAGATAGATATATAGATAGATAGAGTTGGTTTTATATTTGCACATTTGTTCATTAAACAGTTTCTATATTGTTTACCAGGTAACTTTGAACATTCGATCGGAATTAGCACGCTAGTATGATTTCTAAACAACATTAACACTATCTAATTCAATGTGAACAAAGTTGTACTGTAATAGTCATTTGCTGCTAATATGATGTCCCTAATAAATTAAGCTAATATTTTTTGCTTTTAATAAAAATAGCCTAATAAAACCACTTCACTTCGAGCCGAATACTAAAGCATTCTACAGCAAATATTATATAACCGACATCACAAGCTTTTTGCCACATTGAATGTTATTTTCATCACTGAACCTCGGTGTGTCTGTAACAGTTGTGGTGACTAATATTTGGGTGTAATACCTGGTTTGCTGAAGGTAGTGTGGGTTGAAGCACAGTGTTTTTCGCCCAGTCTCTGTCGTTCTCTCCCCCTCGCGCGGGTTATTTTTGAAAGTGCTTTAAAATGATAATGACTATTTTTACTCGTTTTCCAGCAAGCCGCGTGGGCTCAAACACAGAGACAGCGGCGGATGATTCACACCGGCTCGAGTGCTCCTTTTGTGAGCCGCGGCTGCCGCATCTCTGCTGTAACACGGCCTTCATAGAAATGAAGCCACGAAGGGCCTTGAAATGGATGGAAGCAACACAAACCGAGAGCTGTGAGCTCTGGGCTGACATTGACAGAGGGAGTCTATTCATAGCCGATGGAGAAATTCAAGCTTTAAAATGTCTTCATTTCATACGTGCCTGTAGCTGGTCGTGCGTAGCGTTTTTCGGCAATAAAACGTACAAACTTGATCGGATTGTGGATTTTGTCCTGTTTAAGAACATTGTGTTGTTTTTTTTAGTGATTAGACTTAAAAGTTTTCGCCTGGTGGACTGGACTGACAATACACAGATAAAAATCCCAAACAAATCCAAAAGAATGGCATTACACCTGCGTCGGCCGCATATTGATTAGGAAACGGAGATGACGAACCTATTAAAGTAAAAAAATCAATGACAATACTTTTTTTCCCCAGAAAATCCCGAAATATAGCTTACCGACAGAGGGAGGCAGTATAAAACAGGCCTCCCCAGTGTATTGATAATGTAAATGCATGGTATTTAAAACATTATAAGAACGTTCCTTTGACATTATATTAATGTTCTAAGAACGTTTCCCTAATGTTCTCGGAAAAGTACAAAGCTTTTTGTTGAAATTTTTTGGAACGCTCTGAACATTATTTTTAGAAGTAGTCTCTTAGTGTTATAATAACATTATGTGAAACATTTAAAAACACCTATGAAAATCATCTTTTTAAAGCTGTTTGGACAGAACTATGTGTAGATATATTGTGTCTACAGTCATACTTGGGTGAAATAAAGAAAATAGGTCTCTTTTTTTGAATTTCCTGACATTAAAATAGGATCTGCATATTAACATGTCTCCATAGTAACGCATATAATCATATCAACAAGACAGGATATGCGCAAAGTAATGGGCGTTAAAATACCTGTTCAGATCTCTGTGATCATTATTTATCATCAAATGTAATCAAGAATGATTTTACAAGTTTTAAATGTTTAAGTGCATTTTACCATCTTTTTCACCACAGCCGCACGTCAGTACAAATATAAAAGACGCTTCAATCCCCATTTGTGGACGTTAAATCAGGTTGATTTTGTACATTACCTTAACGAATATCCATACAACAGTGGATATTAATGTGTATCCTGTCACATTTACCGTCAGGCCCGCTTTTGGCCAATCGGGAGGACCGGGAGAGTTCCCGGTGGGCCGGTCCGTTTTTTAGCCGCGAGGGCCGGTGTTTCTCTTAGTTAGCTGCTTGCACTCTCAGCAGTCGCACTTTTTTCATTTATTTATTTATTTGACCATAGCCTCACTCTTTTTATTCATTATTTTGCCGCAGCTCCGCTCTTCTTATTTATTGTCTCGCAGCCCCATGAGCAAAATGCAGCCTGCATGGTAATGATGAGCTAACTATTATTCCGGCCACACAAGCATATCAACGCCATTGTGGTCCAGTGGTCAGCACATTTCCTTAAGATATTGTCGATCTGTGTTCGATCCTCACCTGAGTAGTTCTTTTTTTTTTTTTTTTCATTTTTATTGTTAAGACATATAAAACTGTAAGGTTGTTGAACATTTGAAGTTTTAGAGCAGCTGTTTTCTTGTAATTAGAAACTGAATTGGAAATGACCTTATTTTAATATGGTCAGTCGTGAACTGAGGTGGGCCGGTCTAATGCTTGAAACTCCAGGGCTGAAAAGGAGTCCCACTCCAGCCCTGTTTGTCGTGCAAACATTTTGCAACATTGCAAAGTTAAACGCGCACACTGTGTTTGTGTGTGTGTGTGTGCATCTATGTGTGTGCGTGGCTATGTGTGTGCATGAACATTGTAATGACATTGACATTGACTAATCGAATGGCTTGAATTAACTCCACAACAAATACATCAATTAATCATTGGGAAAGTTCTTGACGTAGTATTTCTCACAAGAAATACTCTCTTTTACGTGAGATCTGCTTCCTTTATGTCTGTCACTGTACTGTTTATCTGACACAGCCGAAGCAGAGATTGAGGCACACTTTGACTGGCACATGGGAACGGTGGGCAGGGAAAACCAGCATTAAAGGAACTGGCCACAAAGACAGCTACAAGGTGCTCAGAGCTGAAAATTACAAACTTTTAAAAGGTATAATAAATAATCTGATGGGTGTTTTGAGCTGAAACAGACACATTCTGGAGACACAAAATACTTAAATCTTGAAAAGGGGTAAAATAGGAGCCCTTTAAATAATGTTAAATAGGCTAATGTGATAAGAGCGCTATTTAAAATGTAATTACTGTAGAACATTCACCTCATATCAATATTCTAAGAATGTTCTTCCATCAACATTACAAGAATGTTCCAGAAATGTTATTTTATTATTGTTGCAACTTTTAAGGGACATTACTAAATGTTTTGGGAAAAATTCCTGAGAGCTGGGTTCACGCCAAGTCATAATTATGTGATTTTGACTTGAAAAAAGCATTTACATTTTACAAAACATATGCTAAATATGTAATTTTTCTATTTAGAATTCTGAACATATAAAATGTGACATTAACCAAAACAGCCCATCGAAACACTCAAATTTTATATTTCAGCAGAAAAACAAAACACTTAAACAGCTTTGAATTTATTCAAGTATCTGAAAATTATGCTATTAATGAAATGTGTTAATGCACCAATAGTTTCAGAGTCTGAACTCCAACTTGAGGAGGGATTTCAGTTAAAGACTACTTGGATTTTTAGACCTCCAGGTACAAATTTAAATCACAGTTTGTGTTGCATTCATGCCTTGTTGTAATGATCACAATTTCAAGATGAAATATAGTGTTTGGTTTGGAGCTATTCATGTCCCCCAACTATTAGCATTTTAAGTTATTTGAAATATTTACAGCCAGTATATTTTTAAGCTACAATAATTGTGTGCACATTAAACAGCAAAAAACTACTTTCTTTTTCTTCTCTCTCTTTCTTCTCCTCCAGTATATGCACAATATACTGACACTAAGGTGAATTAACTGTTGAATAAAATCTTTTTTTATGTGCACACAAAAGTATTATTGTAGCTTGATAATGTTTTAATTGAACCACTGAAGGAATATGGTTTGTTTTGAGGATGATTTTTATTAACTTTAGACCAGTCGGGAACCTTGCTGTCTGTAGGATAAGGGAGCTCCCCAATTTCATCTAAAACATCTTTTAAAATGTATTCCTAACACAAACAAAGGTCTCAGGGGTTTGGAACGTCCTGAGAGTGAGTAATTAAAACATAATTTTCATTTTTGGGTGAACTAACTCTTTAATATGCTATAGTGGACTCCTAAACATTAGCATAATTAACTTTTATCAAATAGACACCATGGCTGCGTCCGAAACCGCCTACTACTCAGTAGGTACTGCATTTTAATTTAAATGTATCCGCCATTTTGTCATGGTCCCATGACCTACCTGTGTCAGTTGCGTCGCTTCACTCCCATCAAAGAACTTAGAATGAACAAGAGGCGACACATTTCATTGCAACTGCAGAACCCAGCAACAGCCCGGTGATTCCGCCATTTTGGAGTGAAAGCGATCGGCTGTCCGTTGGATCTTATTGCTGTTGCGATGGCAAGCAGTTGCTTTGTTTTTTTTTTTTTTTTTTAAATGCACAATAAAGCTAAGATACAGCATGAAAGATGACAATACAACACTTACTATCACAATCATCAGCACTTTTATTAGTTTATTTTACAGACTTAATATAATATGCTGTTGTTGTATTGAAATTTTTATTCTAAAATGGCCGCAGTGACATTTAGATTCCTAAATCGCACTAGAGTATCACCTCTTTGTGATTCTATGCTCTTTGCTTCAGAAACTCACCGGAAGTAGTAAGTCATTTGGGTACTTCTCGCATACTGATTTTCGAATTTTATGAATTCGGACATACTACTCGGCTCGTATACTGATTTTAGCATACTATAAAGTTTGGAAGTATGCGGTTTTGGATGCAGCCCATGTCTTTTTTTCTGAGAAACCTAACTACTAAGGCTAATCCTACAATATACTGGTTTATCTAACAAGATCTCTCAAGAATAGCATCTACAAACAACAGCAAGTGGAAAGTCATAAACTTGTCCCTCAAGAAGCTTCCTGTTTCAGTAGGAAGCGCATCAGCATAAAATTCAACCACCAGAGCTTTCCTGTTATGAATTCAGATGGGCTGCACATCTGATCACTAATAGCACAGACACGCACTTACACACACTTTTGGTTCTGCTGGATTAGAGAATATGGCAGCAAAATCCGTCATGCTCTAAATCAACAGCACATCTCATTTCTGCAGGAACGGAAGGAATCTTGTGGCTTTTTTTGTCAAAGAGAGACAAGCGTGGGCTGCGATGAAGCGCTGAGCGACTGAGCTCTTGTTTTTGCCATTGCTGAAGTCCTGAAGCTACTGAAAACACACACACACACACACACACAAACACACAAAACAAAAGCTTTATTTCCAAACAAAGCACTTCTATGTGGCCCTTCTTGGAAGACATTCCTCTAGAGCATTCCAGAGTGTGCGGAGGTGGAGGTCTCGACCACTGGCTCTGACCATAATTAAGTTAGTAATTTTAAATGAAATGTCCCACCTACACAAACTTAATGTCCTCAGACCTCTTTGTCTCTGTCTGGCTTCCTCTCTGTTATGGGACATATATAAACCATAGATACAGAAAATGATAGTAGATGTGCACGTTCATAATTATACCAAACATACATAATAAAAGATAAATAAAATATATTTTTCTCGATATTTTAATTCAAATATATTCTGAAATATATTTATATAGACACATATAACACTACCAATAATAAACTGACTATAAAATACACACACACACATACACATGATATTGATTACAGAATAACATCTGCAATATCTATTATGGAAACAAACATAAAGAAAATAATTCAACTCCAGAATGCTAAAATAGGATTTCCACCGCCAACATTTGATTCAAAATGATCAACATTACTGCAGCCTTGTAAGCAGTTCTGGCTACTCCGGAAGCCTCTTCGTATTCAAAGAGAGTGTGTGATGGAAAGCAGGAGGTAAAGAGATCAGTTTGCCAGGGGTGAGTTTTCTCTCCCCACGTTGGCGGAAGTTCTCAGTCTCCATGTGGGAGGTTTGGAGAAGAGCCCGTAGCAGTTAAGTGTGATAACAGCGTATCCACTGTGCCCACTTTGCTGTTTACTTACAACGCTGGAACAGGCTTTTGCCCTGTGTATAACCTCCAGGATGTTTCGTCTTGATAAGCTGATTGTTATGGAGGAAAAGAAAGATGAGATAATAGATATGTTTCTTTTAAGCCTCCACCGCCATGTTAACAGAAAAAAGGACAGATGTGTCACATTTTTGCAAGTCTATGGCTTGATTTACACTCTTACGTAAAAGTTTGCAGCACTTTTTAAACATTTTAGCCCTACTAGCTTCTATAATAGTTGTATTTTGCATAATACATCGAAGGCAATAGCAAATTTTTAGAATTGCAGACTTCTCAGAATTGCATGTTTATATTTTGCCATTTTAAATGATACATTTACATCTCACACTGAAAAATACTAAAACTGCAAAAAACACTACACACTCAGAAATAAAGGTATAAAATCTGTCACTTGGATGTTAGCTTTTCAACTTTTGTACCATACAGGTGGACATTAGTACCTTTAGGCAGGGGCAGATTTAACCAACAAGCAAAGTGAGCAGCCACTTAGGGCCCCTTGAAAATACAAATAAGTATAAATTATACACACACACACACACACACACACACACACACACACACACACACACACACATATATATATATATATATATATATATATATATATATATATATATATATATATATATATATATATATATATATATATATATATATATATATATATAATATTATAATAAATTATATATAATATAATTTCCAAAATTATGTTTAACAGTGCAAGGAAATTTTTTTCTTCTGAAGAAAGTCTTATTTTATATACATACATATGTATATTAGGGATGCAACAATACAGTTAGGCTACCGTTCAAAAAATACCTTGGTTTTTTTAACACGATTTTTGGTTCGGTTCTCACAACTTTTTTTTCTCTCTATAGACAATAGGAACAAGGTTTATGAGAAGAAAAAAAATTATTTATTGCAATACTTGTTTTACCAAGAAAGCCAAGAAAAGTGCACTAATTCCTAATGTATTGTATAAAAAATGAACAGTGAAATCTCACAGCTGCTGGTAGCCTATGTACAAACTGGGGAACACATAAATTCCTACATTTTGAAAAATGAACACATGTGAAGTTAATAAAGATAAATTGGCCATTTCAAATAAACAAATTTGTACTTAGTAAACATCTTAATTATCTCGCTGCTGAAAAAAGTGCGAGATAGTAGTCTGTAACGCAGATCGAGTGCTTTTATAAGATTACAAAAGCCCACATCTCCAATCACTGAAAACGGCTGCAAATCTTTAGCAATAAACACTCGCACTGCCTTTGTTATTTTTTTTTTTTGTGTCTCTCAGAACCAGTTGGGTATGTTTGCTGGAACAATTCTGCGAGGGATTGTCGCTTTTTGGAGGACTTTTTTACCTTCTCTTCTCTTCTGCCTTCAGACAGTGATATTGCTGGGTGATGGCGCTGCAGATGTGCAGTCATGGTTATACATATAAAACAATACTTGTACACAGTTTTTTTGTTCACCGTTTTTTCTTTCTTCCGAGAAAACAGCAATTCACAAGTGCGTACTGAACCGTATATGTCATCCCGAACGGTTCAATATTATATTGAGAATCGTGGCATCCTTAATATATATCACCGTTTTCTAAATTTAGCTTACCCAATTCACCTATAGTGCAAGTTTTTGAACTGAAGGGGAAACCAGAGCAGCCGGAGGAAATCCACACAAACATAGGGAGAGCATGCAAACTCCACACAGAAATGCTAACTGATCCAGCTGAAGCTTGAACCAACGACCTTTTTGCAGTGAGACAACAGTGCTACCCGCTCTGCCACTGCGCTGCCCTGGTGAGGGTCAAACATGTTAAATTTTAAGATAATTATAACATCAGAAAGTGTTTATAACACTTGTTTTAAAAAATGCAGTAATTTTATGAGAAGGGTAGAACTCTAAGATTAAATACTGAAAGTAAAGAAAACGATACAATCGTGAGGTTAAAAACAGAACTGCAAAAAAAGAGTTTACATGATAACTGTGTACTAAAATGTTAAAATTTTCCTCTGGGATTTTGATCCCCATTCATGGCTCAGAAAAAGCAGGCACAAACGATTTAATGTCGCTGGTGATGTCACTCAAATTTTCAGAATGTCAATGGTGATTTTTCAACAATTGTTATATTTTCAGGGCTACAAATCATTGACAAGTTTTCAAAACATTCATTCATTCATTTTCCTTCAGTGTAGTCCCTTTATTCATCAGGGGTTACCACAGAAGAATGAATCGCCAACTTATCCAGCATATTTTTTGCACAGTAGATTCCCTTCCAGCTGCAACTCAGTGCTGAGAAACATCCATACACTCTCATTTACACTCATACACTACGGCCAATTTAGTTTATTCAATTCACCTATATCGCATGTTATTGGAGAAACTGGAGCACCCGGTGGACACCCATGCGAAACACGGGAAGAACATACAAACTCCACACAGCAATGCCAACTGGCCCTGAAACTAACAGTGCTAACCACTATTGCACCGTGTCACCGTTGTTTTCAAAACATACACAAAGAATGATCCAAAGGCCTATTAAAACTATGAAATAGTATCATAATCTGAGTTTAATTTCCCTAATACGGTCTTACATAAAGAACCAAAAAGGAGTTTTAAAAATAAAAAAATTTAAAATAATTTTTTAATAATTTAAATAAAGATTAAAGAATCTAAACAAACTTGATCAACAATAAAGAAACTTTTCGTTCATTCATTTTCTTTTCGGCCTAGTCCTTTTATTTATCTGGGGTCGCCACAGCGAAATGAACCACCAACTTATCCAGCAGGTTTTTACGCAGTGGATGTCCTTCCAGCTGCAACCCATTTCTGGGAAACATCCACATACACTTATTCACACACTCATACAGTACAGACAATTTAGCTTACTCAATTCACCTGTACTGCATGTCTTTGGACTGTGGGAGAAACCGGAGCACTCGGAGGAAACCAACGCAAACGCAGGGAGAACAGGCAAACTCCAAACAGAAATGCCAACTGACCCAGCCGAGGCTCGAACTAGCGACCTTCTTGCTGTGAGGCGACAGCACTAACTACTGCTCCACTGCATCGCCAAAGAACCTTTTGTTGAAGGAAAAATGTTAGATGTGCTTCATAGAACTATCAATGCTATTAAAGAACCATTAAGTTTAAGAGTGAACCCCTGGTATTAAAATTGGGCAGAACAAACCATCTGTTTTGACCCAGATGATTGGCTGGTGACACACCTGCCTGTTAAAGTGATTGACAGCTGGCGAGGTCATATATCCAGGGGCGGCCTTCACCGCACACAAATGGAGGGGGGCAGCTGGCGAGCAACGGGCGATGCCTGACGGGTGGGCTGGTGTTTGGGAGGAGGGTGGTGTAGGGGTCAGTGGAACTTGAGCACCGGAAATTGCTGGGCATGTTGGCAAATCCTTCACAGTGCAGTCTGTCACAAGAGGACGACAGGGACTGAAACCCTTCACACAGGATTAGCACACTGGCCAACTATAGACACAATCTGTTGGGTTTATTTGCTCTGACTTACAGAGCTGCATCAGTAATGCTGAGACAATACGCACATATTGTCCTAAAACTATTGTAGTTTAATTGTAATACATTTAACTGTACAATCAGAGATGTATAAAGTATTAGAGACTCAGACTTTATTAAAAGTACAAGTGCTCTATCAAAAAGGTGACTTGAGTAGAGGTGGAAGTGCTCTTTAAGCACCATAATTAAGTGGAAGTACTAAAGTACTCAACATTTTTTGTACTTAAGTATTGCAAGTAGTTTATTTCAAAATTTACAACTCAAGTATACTGACAGTAAAAGTGCAAGTATTGTGTAATGTAGTTATTAAAGAAAGCAGTCAAAAGACATCATATTGTTTTGTTTATTTTAAATATCTTTTTTGGGGGGAAACGTGATTAAGCAGAACGAAAAGAAACATGGTTTATGATTTATATGAACTAAGAGAACATTTTTCTCTCGCTCTTGAACCACAGATCTGAGAAATTATAACAGCTTTAACTCACACTTTTCAAAGTTATGTGTTACAAAAACACTCTGTAATCCACTCTAAACGCTATTGAAACCCATTTTCGGATGGCAAATTACCGGCTGTAAACACTGTAAATGGAAGTTCTAAACATTCTACCGGAAGACGTTAGTCGCTATATCGCCCTCCATGCAGTAGCCAAAAACAAGGTCTATAATTGTATGGAGTAGAGGTGTGAAGCTGGTCTCACGGTTTGGTTCAGTTACGATTATCATGCTATCGGCTGGTTCAATTCGATATCTCGGTGGATCTCGGTGCATTGACGATGCTTTCCATACATAATTAGAATTTTTCTTCAAAACACAAGAATTTAAAATATATATATATATATATATATATATATATATATATATATATATATATATATATATATATATATATATATATATATATATATATATATATATATATATTTATACATTATTTGTAATACAATATTGTCCTTTAACAGAAGCAGTAAGATATATGAAGTGTACCCTTAATTTGACCTGCTCAAAGAAAACACTCTTTCTGAATGTATCAAACAAAACTCATGCACAGAAGACAGCAGGAGCATTTATAGCAAAGAAACTCATGTCAATATTATCCTGCTTGCTTTTTAAATGCTGACACCCCTATGATTAGTTATTGTCTTCACCTGCTCAACAGAAAGGGCTGCGATTGGCTATAGAAATGAAAGCGCTTTTCACCGATCGTGTCTGTATGCGCATAATACGCGGTTTTCACAGGTAATCCGTAATAGACACAGTGGAGAAAACTCTTTAAAAATTGTTTTAACAGTCGAGAGGAGAGGAAAAGTTACCTCACAAACACGCCAGCGGGTCAAATGTCCAAAGTGGGAGAGAGAGAGAGGTAAAGATGGAGTTTTACAGTATTTCTCCATAGTGGTGAAATAGCGGCTTGTGTGCTGTGCAGCCTTTATTGTCAAGGAAAGACTGTCGAGCAAACTCATAAAGCAGTTGAATTGTGCACTATTGTCTACCTTTTAAGTAGTTTTGACACCCCTAGTAACAAGTAACGATGCAGGACATAAAAAGTCTATCGAAGTAAAAGTATTAATCTCATCCAAAATATGTACTGAAGTAAAAGTGAAAGTAGGAGAAAAAAAACAATACTCCAGTAGAGTACAGCCTTTTAGTACTTAAATACAGTAGTGAAGTAGTTCTACTTCGTTACTATACTTCTCTGTGTACAATGTATAATACAGATATAACATACTAAAGATTTCATAGAATATATTATATATCACGTCACGGTGGTGCAGTGGGTAGCACGATTGCCTCACAACAAATCGCTCGTTCGAGTCCTGGCTGGGTCAGTTGGCATTACTGTGTGGAGTTTGCATGTTCTCCCCATGTTGACGTGGGTTTCCTCAAGGTGCTCCGCTTTGCCCCACAGTCCAAAGACATGTGCAATAGGTGAATTGGGTAAGCTAAATTGGCCATAGTGTATGTGTGTGGATGCAAGAGTGTATGGGTATTTCCCAGTGCGTAAAACATTTGCTGGATAAGTTGGAGGTCCCTTCCGCTGTGGCGACCCCTGATTAACAAAGGGACTAAGCCGACATTAGAATGAATTAATATATTAAACTAAATATGTTAGTATAATTAACATATACTAATGCTTAATTATAGTTATTTATTAGTTTGTAGAGTGTCTCAGTACTGTGTTTCAGCTGGAAGGGCATTCGCTGTGCAAAACATATGCTGGATAAGTTGGCAGTTCATTCTGCTGTAGTGACCCCTGATGAATAAAGAGACTAAGCTGAAGGAAAATGGTGATAATAATGCATTCATTTTTTTGGCTTAGTCCCTTTAATGATGATAGTTTTATATAAATATAAACAAAAACATAAATGTAGGTGGAAAAACTTCAGTGTCTAATTAATATGTAGAAAATAAATTTATGTAGGTGGAAAAAACTTCAGTGTCTAATATGAGAAAAAGCATTCCCTAATACTACTCCTACTCTCGTTGGCAGATAAGTAAAAACAAATCATTATTATTATAACAACAACACGTTATTTTGCCATCAGAAATAATAATTACTCATTTTAACCCCATTTCTTCCTCCCACCCAGGGATTATACCTTTATCTGCCTTATGCAAAAGCCAAGAGGGTTTCAGGTTATGGCTTGTTTTGCCATAACTTGCTTTTATAGCAACAGCCTGATCTCTGTCAGGAAGTGCCGCAGGGGGGGACATTTCACTTTAGCAAACCGATTCTGGAAATACCAGCCTATCCACATGGAAAGTTGTTTTGCTCAGTCAGTAACACTTTATGTTTGAGGGAAGAAAAATATTGTTTTTGGTTTAAGGTTAATCTAGTATTTGTGCCAATGGTTACTTTGTCAACTGAATATCTAGTCAAATATTCTGCTGAGTGATGAAATGTGTGCTAGTGAATTTAGTTTGCAAAAAAAAACAACTGAGAGACATGAATAGATTTGAATAGACAAAATAGCAATTTATTAATAACTTATCATTTCTTTACATTCGTAACATTGGGGGAAAAGGGTTTTGTAAAAGAGCCTCTCCCCCGCCCAGGCCTTCGCTTCGAGGGACAACAAAACCCTCCAGTAAAACCATCATCATTTTTCTTACAAAAAAAAAAATGCATGACACAGAACTTCCCTGAACAGGAGACCCAAAAAAGTTCTCCCTGCTTTGTCAACACAGACCTCAAATCCTTGCACACACACAACAAAAATCAGCATTACTTGCTTCAACCTTCCAACGTCCCCATATAAATGACAACAAAAAAAACAAGTAGTATAAAGGCGTATGGGTCCTAAATGAGCATGCATCAGAAACCCTGCCAGATGGCATTCGAGGAATGTCTCGTACACGTACAAATTCGGACAACCCCTCTGAACGTGCAGCTCATATGGTGGGGTCTGATAAAAACGTCCTGGTGAAAAAAAGCGCATGGGGAACTGCTTTGCAAGGTTACCGCACAATAACACTCTTATGTACAGAACTAAGGCAAGAGAATGATGACTCTGATTCGTGACAGTGGTTAAAAGGCTGAGAAAGGCGGAATCGATCCGTAAAGCAAAACTGGAAATATATTATACATATGCACATATTGATGATCGTTGCAAAAACCTGTTGAAATTTTTGGCATTTAACTCGATGATAAAGATAATATTGATCGATATTCAGTTGGTTTACATAAAGAGGACGAAAAGGAGAAGAAAAATCTACAGCTGTTCAGGTATATTCTAACTACGGCAAGGCTTACCGACATCTTAATATACATAAGTATAAATGTTGTCAAAAATTTCTCCACGCAAATAAGTTGGAGTACAGTACACTCTGCCATCATTACCGAAGGGAAGTCTCGTCCCAAAAACAGGCAAGTCTTCATTGAAGACAAGAAGGGCACACCTAGAAAACATCAAGGTGCAAGTGCTAAACAAAACAAATGAGTATTTGTCATTGTTCAGTTCCAGTCAAGTCTCTTTGGCACACCAGCCCCAATAAATCGGATGCTCTTTTCATTTCCACAGTCTTTCCATGCTTAAATATGTATATATATATATATGTATATATATATAAAACAAACTACTTTGAAGAGTCTTGGAGATTTAGAGTCACATGATCTCTCTCCATTAAACAGCAGCGTAGAAGCTCTGGGCACACCACATGCCCCATCAGTGGCTACTCTGGTCGGCCGTCGTCTCAAGCCAACATCAATAACGTCAGGAATCCCTTGACTAGAGTCGAAAAACAGAAACTTGCATTTCACTCGAATCAAGTCATGGCAGGACCTCACGTGGACTCGAGAGGGTCCAACTGAAAAACGTTGTGATTGGTTGGTGTGGTGAAGTACAGTGGCTGGGTTGGGGCCGGCACACGGTTATCACACGGACTCTTGAGTCCTAACGTGCGCTCAAAGTCCAAGAGTTGACCCATGAAGTTAAAGTTGGGCGAGATGTTCGACTTCTTCATTTTGACAATGTCATAAGCATCGTTCATGGACAGGTTGAGCTTCTGCATGAGGTACGCCACTGTTACAGTGACAGAACGACTGATGCCTGCAAGGCAGTGAACAAGCACGCCACACTTCAGTCCACGGGCCTCATCTGAGGGAAAAAAAGGACAAGATGATTAGTTATCTGTGTGCAACTTACTTATGAATATGCAATTGCACATAACCTCGGTTGTCAGAATTCATTACACTCCCTGCGCTGACAAAGGGGGCCTCATTCAGTGGGATTTCTAGTGCATGACTGAAAACAACTCGCCTATTTTGTCTGAGAATGTGACGTGGAAATGGGCTGTTAAGGTTAATCAAATGATCCTTCCGCTCGTCAGGTTACTTGACAATGGTACCATTTGGGCGTGTAAATGTAGAAGTCATGGCAGCGCCCTGTCAAGGCTAACAGGATGTCAACAGTGCCCTGTAAATGGTCCTCATTGTGTGGCGAAACATTGCTCTGTCCTAGATTACTTTCAATGCTGCTTGCTTCCTTCCTGTTGAGCTCAAATTACCGCCTCCCCCCTCCATCTCCCGTTTCATCATAAGCCTTTGTGTCACAATTGCACAACCGAGGGATATGTTTCAATGCTAACAATAAAAACACTAAAGACACAATATTTTTAATCAAAACTGGGAATGCATGAGGAGCAAATTAAAATTTGATTCTTACCAATAAAGCTGATGGCTTCAGGGAAAAACTGTGAGAGGTTCTGGCTCCAGTGATCAGAGATGGGAATCTGCTTGTACTTAAACTCCCCGGCATTCTCGAACATGTTGGGGAGATTAGGGGTCACGTTCAAGATGTACTTGATGCCAAACTCCTCCAGGATATCCAGGTTTGTGGAGTCCTTAGCACAGCCCAGATACAGATGTGGAAGGATCTCCACGGGGAATGAGGGCTGGGGGTTGGAAAGGGGGCTGCCATCTGAGTCAGTTGCACTGCTTGGGTCTCGGTCGATATCCGACTCGATGTCCGAGGAGTCAGAGCTGATTCTGAGCCCTCCGAGACCCAGGACCTGGGAGGTTGGGGAACTGCTGCTTGAGGAACCGTCGAGGTTCGTCTCACACATTGCGGGAAAATCAGTTTGAAATTTGCTGAAGCCACCTGAAAATAGAAGTTAGAAGTTCTTTTACATCTGATGCATATTTATTTTTCATTTTAGTGGTGACTAATATCTTTGTTTCACTCTTAGCCATTCATTATTTTATTGCCTACTATGAACTATTTAAATATTAAATCCTGTTGCAACACAAATAAAGTATTGTGTTTATTGTTATTACTAGTTGCATTTTCAGAATGATTAATCCTTGATTTTGATGCAACTATGAAGCAGCCATTAAAGTCAGATGCAAATGTTACTGGGGAAATAACAAAACGTGACTAGTAGGAACTGCAACATGTAATTGTGAATGTGTCCACATTAGAAATGTAGAGAAATTATATTTTTGATAGTAACTGCAAATGATATTCTTAACCTCACGACTAGTTGTGTTTAACCAATTACGAAGTAGCCATTAAAATCAAAATGCAACTGGTGACACAAGCAATGCAAAATGGTAGCTTCTCTAGTATTATTAGCTCAACCTTAGATTTCCATCAAATTCAGATTTGAAACATACAACTAGTAACAAATCAACATCATTAAACGAATAGACATTAGTTAATACAAGTACTAAGTATATAATAAATGTCTGCAAGTAAAACTAAAAGACGTAATAATGACTACTACTGAGTAATTAAAAAATATTATAACCTAAATCAGATACGAATGCAAATGTTTCGATTTAAGAAGCAAAATCACCAAACTCGTTGGGAATGTACGTACCCTCGAGATAGAAAGCCTTGTAGCCCTCGTCCTTCATTCTCCTCAGCAGTAAACCCAACACGGAGCCGCCGTCGATGTTTTCATTCCACTCGCGGCTGTACTCGTCGTACAACACGATCGTGTCCGTCTTGCATCTCCGCGCGAACCTTTCCCTGTCTTCCCCGTTAGAAAGCAGAGACTTGATGGGCAGGTTGCCTTTCTTGAGTCGCCGGAGCATGAGGCTCGGGATGGCCACGTTAATGGCCGTTTCGACGTGCGACGACTCGTACAGCTCTTGCGCTCGGCAGTCCATAACGAGCAAACAGTCTCTGCGCGTTTCTAGCTGCTCCTTCAGCCACTCTACCGTCTTGCTTATGGCCATGACCGAATCGATCTGCACGGGTTTGAACTTATCGAGCATTAGTGAAATACGGTGCGGTACCGTGAGACCTTAAAACTGCGGAGAAGACGCGCTGCAAGAGGCCGTAGACGTCTCAGGCCTGGAGCATTGAGCTTTTTACACGCCAAAGTCTCTTGTGCGCCGTCGAGATGATTAAAATCCTCGTTTTTTGTTTGTTTCGAGAGTCAAGCGCAGCCTCGATCTACTTCCACCCCATTCATGCAACTGTGTGCATTTATCAATGACTCACACTAGCCTGTGAGTGCGCGAGCCACTGACGTTGTCTTCCTATTATATAACCTCTCTTCTCTCGTCGTCGATTTTCGCACGAAGCGCTCTAGATATCCAGTTGAATGTCGATTGCAAAAGCAAAATGCTTCGTATTGTTATTTCCTTTCGATGTTTATCCTGGAGAATGCAACACTGCGTCCTCCGCTCCACAAGTCCGAGATGCGCTCTCTGTCACTGTGAGCTAGTGAATGGATACAAGCGCGAGGCGTTTCAATGGATACATTATGTCGGCCAGCCAATCAGGAGGCGCCGAGCGATCGTCGCCTGGAAACGGGGCCGGATGGAACAGACTGTGTTGATGAATTGTTAATAAGTTTGTCATTCACAAAAACGGAAAGGAATTTCCGCTCCGGATCAGCGGAGTGCAAACAAACAGTAGAGAGGCGCTTCACGGGAAGGAAGGAGGAGTGCGAGTGTTATTTGGTGAGGGGTTCATATACCTCGTGCTCAGGTTACACACTTGAACTCGTTTAGTCGTGTTTCTGTTTCGTCCAGCGGCGGTGCGGAGCATGGTACGCAGCTGACGTACTGTAAAACTGTGTAACGCGGATATATACTGTCTCAAATTAGTCCTTTTTGGTGTCGTATGCACAAATAAAATACATATTTCAGTTTTACACAACATATCAAAATTAAAGTAATCTTTATTTTTATAAAGATTTCACAATGCACACTAGTGTCAAAGCAGCTTAACAGAGAAGTTCTGTTAAATTGAAACTGTCAGTTCAGTTTTCAGAGTTGAAGTTCAGTTTAGCTCAGTTCAGTGTGGTTTTCACTGCTGAAAGTCCAAACACTGAAGAGCAAATAAATGAATAAAATATTTGCCAGAATACAATTTGTAAATAATAACAACAAATAGGCATATGCCAATACATTACACGTAAAAGAAATCATTGCAATGTATTTTTAAAAAGCTTCTGTATAACCATAATATCCATGAAATTTGTATGTGTTATTAAATTGCTTCTGAAATATATGCTCAGTAAAATCCGAAGTATTGCTGCAAAAAAATCCCTAATTTAGATTAGCCCCCATTTTATTGTGGGCTAATATCTCTTGTAACTCGAACATATGAAAGTACAATTAGATCACGTAATCGCAATAAAGCGCACATGCTCTCATCAGATTATTACCTTGATGATCGATTGCTCAATCCAAATTCAATGAATGTGGAAGCGCGCGCTAAATGATCGCCTAATAAACACATAAATGGAGCCATCAAAATAGTTTAACAGCAGATGCGAATTGCCATTGTTTCCTCGCCTCCTCTTCGGTCATTTCCTCCAATGAACCTAACGTCATCTTGTGTGTGCCAGCTTTAAAAAAAAATCATTCACAAATCCCTCAACAGCTGCACCGGATTCGCACAAATGCATTAAAGCAGATGTCACTGACAATATTTTCTCGTGTCGTTACCACACAGTTTTAATAATTGCTATATCAGTTGCAGTAGAACAGGGTTCATTTGAATTGCATACTGATAAACTAGTGTTCGTTAAAAAGGTCAGGTCGCCTGATCTCTGGCGTTTAGAAATGCTCAAAACAAGTGGCCAAATGCTATTCAGCTTGCTCAATTTGCATTACGTAGGCGAGTTTAGAGGAAAACATTGCTTAGGGACATGTTATTATGTAGATAGACTATAAATGGAATTTAAACAGTTAGTTCGTGCTTAACTGAAAATGGGGAAAAAAAGATTTACTTTTTTACTGACACACTGTCTAAGTGAACTTCTGCGCAGTTGCAGAAGACCAACCATTATTCTATAGTCATACTTTGAATTTTTGTGACATTTTATGTTATATTTTGGTTTGTTTTTTGCCAAACCCTATAGTTTAGCACCAGAGCACATGAAAAATGTGGCATGTGTACACATGACAATCCTGTGTGTGAATTAATCTCAAAGCTGCTCTATACTAAACAAAGATGAGCTGAGTCCAAAAATTACATCTTCCATTTTGTGAAAAAAATACATCAGGGTGAGTAAATTATTGCCTGTGCAAACACTTTATTATGTTAAAATAATAACAGAGTACACAATTTTTTAATCCAAAATGTGTTTTTCACTCAGGCCCGTAGCCAGTCTAGTACAAGGGGTGGTTCTCTTTCTCAAAATGTGGACCTTTTTGCAGTTATTCACCCCATTTACAATGTATGAGATTTAAATACTGTATTTTAGTGACATATTAAGCACTATTTTTAGCAGGATTAGCTTGTTAGATTGTCATCATAATGACACATTTAATGTATCAAAATATTTCCTAAAGATAAAAAAAAGAAGAATAAATTAATAATTAAAAACTGTAGCCTATTGTAGCCGTAGCCTATAAACTGGCCACATTTAACTGTCCTCAGTCAGAATTTGTCTATTTAAATCATAAAAAAATAAAGTATAATAATAATAATAATAATAATAATAATAATAATAATAATAATAATAAAGAGCTTCACAATTTTTCTAGCCTCTATTGTATAAAAAGTACATTTGATTTGATTGAAAATTCATGGATAACAAAAATAGCCAAATTAGCTTTCAAATTCATTTTAATATAGGATTTTGCTTGGTCTTAAAGCCTTTTTCAATGGATTAATTTTACTATTTATGATGGCATAGCAGTCAAAATAAAACAAATGAGCTTATGTATGGGACAAGTTCTGGACCTTTGTCAATAAGGGGTGTGTCTTTCGAACCACCCGAACCCCCCTGTCTACGGGCCTGTCACTGTAATGCCACAGTAAATGTTTTGGTTCCTCAATGAGCCCTTAGCTCCTCAAAGATCTGTGTACCCGTAGTGGGAAAAAAGGTTTAATGAACCTTTTGTGTGCTGAAAAGATTCAATGGTTATTAAAGGATCTTCATGGAACCATTGATGCCAATAAAGATGCTTTCTTTATTTTTTTAGACTGGAATATGCGTTTGGCCAGAATGAATGCAGTAGGCCAGATTAGTGTGACCTGATTAACATGCTGTCAGACATCCTGTCTCCTGTGTCATTTGGCAGTGAATTGCTCTTTAATTGTCTATCAAGGCCTTCTCTCATCATTCACATGCAGGATGGTGACATGGGCCAAAGGTGTGTTCAGTTTCACCCCGCTTAACATATGAAACAGGACACAGTGCCCAGATAATGGCCTCTATCCTGTGGCTTGTGGAGATCTTTCTGGAAAGGATGAATTGTATTCTCATTGTAATCCAATTTGGCTGCTTTGGTGCCTGAAGACAGTGCATGTGGATGAGCTTTTGTCTTTTTCTAGAATATGTCATCTTATGAAACACAGATGCTGTTGTTTAAAGGGATAGTTCATATATGAAATTAAAATTCTGTCACCGTTTACTCACCCTTCACTTGTTCTAAATTGGTTTAAGTTTCATTTTTCTGTATACCACAAAAGGAAACCTGGAAAAAAGCTGAAAACCTGTAACCACTGACTTTCATAGTATTTGTTTTTTCTACTATGGATGTAAGTAGTCTTCAGCTTTCTTCAAAATATTTTCTTTTGTGTTCAATAAAAAGAAACTACAGCAACTTGAGAGAGAGGAAATCTTTCATTTGGGATGAACTATCCCTTTAAGGATGAATATAAATAAAATGTATAGCTTAATACTACCTTAAAAAATATATATTAAAAAGTAGGTCGACACAATGGTTCAGTGGTTAGCACTGTGACCTCACAGCGAGAAGATCACTGGTTTGAGTGCCGACTAGGCCAGTTGGCATTTCTCTGTGGAGTTTGCATGTTCTCCCCATGTTGACGTGGGTTTCATCCGGGTGCTCTGGTTTTCCTCAGAGTCCAAAGACATGCATTATTGGTACATTGAATTTTATAGTGTAAAACATATGCTGGATAAGTTGGTGGTTCATTCTGCTGTAGCTACCCCAAATTAATAAAGAGACTAAGCCAAAGGAAAATGAATGAATAATAAACAGTAGAGTTCCTATTACACACAAACATAAAATGGCTCATATGGGATTATAAACATTAAATGCAAGAAGTGAATAAGGGCTTTAAAATAAATAGGACTATTGCTAAACAGAAATAATAATAATTTATTAGACATAAATTGAAGTGGGAAATGCATCAAAGTTGAATAATTGAAATTTTTCTTAGAAATAATATAAATGGCATCAAATATGTGACTGATTTATTATTATTATTATTATTATTATTATTATTATTATTATTATTATTATTATTATTATTATTATTATTATTATTATTATTATTAATTGCACATAAAAAATGGTTTCCACATAGAAAAAAATATAGGATCTGATCATACATCTAAATGTTTGATAAATGAACTCAAAATAACAGATTTGTTATATGTTAATACAATCCACAGATATAATTAATTTCTGTAAACAAATTATGAGAATTTTCTTAGAGATAATTACGTTAGCTTAATGTAACAAATGATCAAGTTTGCTGTCAAACGGTCCTTTTTCAAACCATTATGATAAGAGTTCACCGCATCAATATACACAAAACCAGCAAGCAACAGTTAAAGTTTGACTGTCTTTTAAACAGACGCATGCAGGTCATCCGGCTCCAGTAGCTGATAACAGCTCACTTCTTCCTGCTATTATCACAGCACTGATGATATCTGCTGTGTCAGAAGCAAACACAGCAGAAAACAGCCCTCGCAACAGACAAAAACTCCTCATCTTTACACATACAATCTTTAGCCAAATGTACCAAGAGCAAGATACAGATCAGTTGCACTCACGCACTCAGTGTTCAAATCAAAATTCACTACCGGTCATAGGTTTTTGTTGTTGTTGATGATTCTGAAAGAAATCTTTTCATTATATCAGGGCTACAAGATTACAATAAAACAGTAGTATTAAAAAAGTAAAAAGATAAAAAAAAAAAGATATTTTGGGATTTTGAAATATTTTAAAATGTATTTTATTTTTGTGATGTGAGAATTGTGTCAGGTGATCCTACATAAAAACATTTTCATTTGTTGATTTGCTGCTCTGTTATGAACAATTATTGATTCTCATCCTTATGATCAATGCTGAAAAGATAGATTTTTCTGCTGTTCTCTGGAAACCACAATTGTTTCATTATTATTAACATCTTTACAGTCACTTTGATCTGAATCCTTGCAGAATAAAAGTATTTCTGAAATACTTTTTAAAAACGCTTATAAAGGTAATATATCGTGATTTTACAAAAAAATACTTACCACAACTTTGCAAACTGACTTGTAGTGTACATTATAGTAAAAAAAAGTCATGACAGCATTTGTTTTACGTTACTTTAGCTTATTAAAATAAGTATAAGTCAGTTCAATGACATGTAAGTTGAAATATCTTTTACATTTTATTTGATTTGATTTGACTTAAATTGAGGCATTTGCTAATTTTAATTTTGTAAAAAATGAAGACTTTAACAAATTTTAAGGTAAATTAAATTCAATGAAAAATAAGAAAGTACATAATAATAATCAAATAAATCGTTGTGAGTCATTTGAACTTAAATTACACTAAACTGAAAACTAAACCAGCTAAAATAACTTAAAAAAAGTTAGAAAATGTATTAACTTGCTTATAATTAAATCTATTATTTAAATTAAAACATTACTATTATTTATTCTTTACAGTGCACTATAGTGTCAACTAGTTCTGTTTAGCACGTATTGTGGTTTGATAGGAAAGAGCTGACAGTTCTTTCTTTTTCCTCAGTTCCTGGGTGGGACTGGATGTTTTGTAAGTTTGCGCCACTACAGAGCTTTAGACAATGGCGGCTCCGCTTTTATCTACTGGCTCCATCGGGACGCTCTCTGTTGACCCCCTGCCATCATTGAGAGAGTAGCTCTTGGGATGAAAGGTCAATCTGATTGTGTTGTGAATCACCAGGGTTTCTCTTTTCTTTAATGAACGCCCCCCCCCCCCCCCTTCACATATGATACAGTGCAACTTCCTGCTCTGGTGATGTTTACTTCCTCTTTATGTCTCTGTTGACGAACTGTTGGAGCTCTTTGTGTGCTGATTTTTGTTGGGGGGTTGCTGCACTTTCACAAAAAAACAACACAACAAAAAAGCTAAAAATGTATGCAAATAAAGGTAGGCGAGAGGTTAAACAGAGGTGAGAAAAGCCATTAAAATGATTGTTTTAGATATTTTGTACAAATGTATATGCTGTAAAAGTGGATGGGTTGAAGTGAAGTGACAGGATAACCCACACAGATATTGCAGTAAAAAAGACAAAGGAACAGCATAATACAATGTATTTTTATTTTCATCACCAAATTTAAATGCAACTATTAAATAGCTATTTAAATTTCAATGTTCTGTTGTTGTAGCCATACACATAGACTCAAACATTTTACGTTGTTGTAACCCAATATTGGGTAAATGAATAAAATTTTCAAATACACTTTTTAACCCAATGGTTAGATTTGGAAAATAATCAGAACAATCAATTAATTAATCAGTTAAATTAAAACAATCTTTTATTTATTTTAAAAGAGATAGTCTTTTAATCAGATCTTTTTAATCAGCAAGAGTCATCTGCAAGTATTACATTAATCATAGCTGACAGAGAGAAGTTATATTAAATATATATTTTAAATAAATGTTAAGTTTTAATTTTACTATTTATTTTTACAAAAACAAAAAATCTAAAAAAGGGAAAAACATACCTATTTACTAATATAAAATGTGTTTTCAACACTGACAATAATAAGAAATGTTTCTTGAACATTAGAATGTTTTCTGAAGGATCATCTGACACTGTTAACTGGAATGATGATGCTGAAAACTGCAAATTACATCCCAAAATACATTGAACTCAAAAACTCGTTAGACCTTTAGACTTTTAGACTGTAATAAATTTCCAAGGCTTAATAAAAAACTAAAGGTTTCTTTTCAGAACCAAGATTGCTCTGCCTCTCAAAATTCAGTGTAAAAACCCAATGCTATTAAATATACACTCAGCGGCCACTTTATTATGTACACCTGTCCAACTGCTTGTTAGCACAAATTTCTAATTAGCCAATAACATGGCAGCAACTCAATGCATTAAAGCAGGGGTCACCAATCCTGGTCCTGGAGGGCTGGTGTCCCTTCAGGGTTTAGCTCCAACTAGCCTCAACACACCTACCTGGATGTTTCAAGTATACCTAGCAAGACCTTGATTAGCTGTTTAGGTGTGTTTGATTAGAGTTGGAGCTAAAATCTGCAGGACACCGGCCCTCCAGGAACAAGTTTGGTGACCACTGCATTAAAGCATGTGAACATGGTCAAAACGATCTGCTGTGATATAAATGACTGAATTTGGCATGTTTTTTTGGTGCCAGATAGGCTGATCTGGCTACAGTTCGCACAGACTCCCTAAATTGGATAATAGGAATTGGACTGAAAAAAAGGTTCCTGGTCTTATGAGTCTCGATTGCTGCGACATTGATATGGCAGGTCAAAATTTGATGTCAACAACATGAAAGCATGGATCCATCCAGCCTTGTATCAACTGTTCAGGCTGCTTCTGTTTGTGTAATGGTGTAGGGGATATTTTCTTGGCACATTTTTGGTCCATTAGTATCAAATGAGCATCGTGTCAACACCACAGCCTACCTGAGTTTGAGTGCTGACCATGCCCATTCCTTTATGACTACAGTGTACCCATCTTCCGATGGCTACTTCCAGCAGCATAACGCACCATGTCATAAAGTGTGAATTATCTCAGACTGGTTTCTTGAACATGACAATGAGTTCACTGTACTCAAATGGCCTTTACAGTCGCCAGACCTCAATCCAATAGAGCACCTTTGGGATGTGATGGAAAGAGAGATTCGCATCATGGATGTGCAGCCGACAAATCTGCAGTAACTGCATGATCCTATCATGTCAATATGGACCAAAATCTCTGAGGAATATTTCCAGTACCATGTGGAATCAATGCCACGAAGGATTAAGACAGTTCTGAAAGCAAAAAGGGGGTCCAACTAGTACTAGTAAGGTGTACCTAATAAAGTGGCCGGTGAGAGTAATGTACTTAAAGGAATACCTATACTTTGTATGCGATTAGTTGCAATTCATCTTTTAACAGCACTAGCGTAAAGCTGACTTAAAATATATATGTATAAAGAAATGCCACTTCAGAAATGGTTTTGTGACACGTTTACAGATTTTTAAATGTTTATAAACAAACCCAAGGTGCTTGGTTGTCAATGAAACACTTCTGTATTTGCACATTTCATATACTTTTAGCAATTAAAACTACTAGATCTCTAAGTGACAAATGTGGAAAGATGAAATGAAAGAGCTTTTTGTGTTCACATTGCTTCGACAAAAAAAAAAAAAAACGCCTTGTGGGGTGCTAATGGCTTTATAGATGTGCACATCCTAATCAATAATTCATATGTATGCATGAAACCACGTGAATAATGTACCAGAAGGCAAATCGATAGCAAAAAGCCTAACCTCAATAGTTTGTTGATGACTTCTAATCATGGGATCTCTGAACCGTTTCTTTGTACTTCCTGTTTGCGGATCGGCATTCGAGGGCCCACCGGGGCTGTTTGTTTACTGTGGTCCTCAAGAGACCCTCGTGCGTCTGCTTCCTGTTTTGATCAGAGCGCATTATTGTGAGCCACTAAAACCAGACCAGCCTTGAAACCTCTAGCAGATCCCCAGGAGTGTATTTTACTGTGTCCCTCCTTTCGGCCTGAGGCAAACGGATCTATTATCCTGCTAAGAGGACAAAAAAAGTGTTATTTATATAGACAGCTATTGACATTGATGATATTATTAGGGATAGCTGCATTATCTACACTGTAAAAAGAGATTAATTGCTTTACGTAAAAACTATTTGGCTTAAAAGCGACAAGTTGACTTTACTTAAAAAAGGCGAGTTAACACATTGTAACTTAGAACTGTTAAAGTTCTAAGTTGACTTTATTTTTATAATTACACACATAGTTTATGTTCTTATTCATTTTAAGGCGACAAGTTTACTCACTTTTTTAACTTAAGTCAACGAAACGCTTTGTACAGTGTAGTTAATTTTCACATACCAGCAGCACAGTCTGTGAAATGTTGGGTCTCAGTCATTTCAATCCATACTATTGTTTTAATTCTAATATGTTGTTATAAACACATTGCTTTGTGGTGTAAGATGTGTCTGCCAGTTGTTATTGCTAGTTACTTGCCCAACACTTTCGCAAAAAAGATCTTACTGTACTTTCCCCTTGCAAACTAAGGTGTGTCTCATAAGGTGTGTATACTGTTATGTAACATAGTGAACAGTGTGAATATAATATGTGTGTGAGTGTGTGTGTGTGTGTGTGTGTATGTGTATATATGTGTGTGTGTATATATATATATATATATATATATATATATATATATATATATATATATATATATATATATATATATATATATATATATATATATATATAGTTCTTCGGAAATGGTTATCATACGCTGATTTTTTGCTCAAGGAATATTTCAGAAAACAGGATAATTAATTTTTTTGGTTGGGGTAGGGGACTTGTTTGATAAACAGAAATTTATCAAAATGTTTTGAAAACATTATAAATGTTTTTACAGATATTTTTGATGAATTTAATAAATCACTTAAAAAAAATAAATAAATAAATAAAAAGAATCAGCGAGACCCTAGACTTTTAAACGGATTATATTCAGAAGTCAAGTTCTGAATTAAATTTTTTTTGGATTATATATATATATAAATATAAGAAAAATATTTAGCTTAAAGGGCACCTAATTTACCCCTTTTTCAAGATTTAAGATTTTTTTTCTCGAGAATGTGTCTGTGAAGTTTCAGCTCAAAACACCCATCAGCTCTGAGCATCTTGTAGCTGTTTTTGTGGCCTGTGCCTTTAATGCTGGTTTTCCCCACCCACCGTTCCCATGTGCCAGTCATAGTGTGCCTCAATCTCCGCCTCAGCTGTGTAAGATAAACAGCACAGTGACAGACATGAAGGAAGCAGATCTCACGTAATATTTGTGAGAAATACTACAGTAAGAACTTTCCCAATGATTATTTGATGTATTTGTTGTGGGGTTAATGTAAGCCTTTTGATGAATCACACATAATGTCACTACAAAGTTCACAGAGACACACACAGTGGACAGACCCACACACAGCACACACTTTTTACGTTGTACTGTTTTTGCATGCAAATGTGCAACACAATCTCACAGCAATTCGTAACTTTTGCATTTAGTGGCTAATTCGTATGATGAATTCGTACAATCTAATTCATACCATTTAGTACGATTTGCTCATCCCCTAATGACTGTTGGGTTTAGGGGTGGGGTTGGGTGCCGCGCCTCCTTTTTAAAATCGTATAATTTTGTATGACTGAACTCGTACGAATTCGTACGAATTAGCCTCTGAAGTGGCAAAACGTAAAATACTTATGTTTTCTCATGAGATCAGGCTAAAATGTGACAGGATACAAGCTAATATACACTGTCCAGGGCTAATTAAATTACATTAGAACATCTCGTGTTAAAAATGTGTAGATTCAGTATCAAACACTGTTATTCTCTGTTCCACCAGCTTTACAGTGAAAGAAGCTTTAGTCATTTTCATAGCAGACTTTAAACACTAGAAGTCTTTTATCCACTCTTCGAAAAGTGTAAATGCCGGATTGACATTCATTACATGATCACTGATCAGATGTGTCATTAGCAGTAACTTTAGGTGGTTTCTAAAACTGAATCTGCCAGTGTTGTTTTCGTTCTCTCGGATCCAGACCTTTACATTTCGCGGCTGTAGCTCCCTGTCATCGGAACTGAGTGATTGACAGCTGAAATTAACCAATCCATTCGTGTTCTGTTCTAGCGCAGTGGGCCAATAAGAATAGCTTGAAGGCGGGGCAAACATTGCAAGCTTTGTTTACATGTCAACTGTTTTAAACCATTCCTGAAGCGCTGTGTTTGGTGTTTTTAGGTACAAAGATGCTTAATGCGTGAATGCCTCCTAATTCCACGCATGTGGTGAACCTTTTGCTGTGAAAACTGGTCACACGACATCAATTTTATGCACTTGCACAAATGCTCCCAAATATATTTTGAGGTCGCATAGATAAAGTTTCAAGTGCATATGCGACCAAAACGGTCGCAATTTTTAGCCCTGCTGTCGTTAGGATATCCGTTATGTTAATGTACAAAATAAACCTGATTTAACATTTTCAAACCGGGACTGAAACGTCTTTTTTATAATTATGCTTTGGCGAAAAAGTAAATATGGTAAAATCGTTGTAATTCATTACAATTATGCACCGTTTGTAATCATACAATTATGATCACAGAGAGCTGAACAGATCTTTTCATCCCAGTTGCTTTGCGCACGTCCTTTCTTGTTGATATGATTATACGTGTTACTACAGAGACATGTTACAGAGGCTGTCAATCAATTCCGTGAGCTGGGAAACCACACTCCTACATCACGTTGCGATGGGCCTCAAATTGGGAAGGGTTTGGATCCTATTTTAAAATCAGGAAATAAAAAGGGAGACTTTATTGTCTTTATATCCCCCCAGTATGACTGTGGACACACTATACCTACACAAAGTTCTGTCCAAACAGCTTCCAAAAATCATTTTAGTCATAGGTGCCCTTTAATCTTAATAAAAAATATTAATATTCTAAGATAAATACTGTTTAAGAGTAAAAGTATAAGTAAAAAGCTTTATATAGATAATAAAGTGTTAATTATACAGAATGAACGGATAAATCACAAAATTATGATGTCAGTTTTCGCAAAATTACACTTTTGTAGTTTTCAAAAACATGTATTTTCATTGCCTAATGCATGAAAAACATATAACACAGTGTTGTTTAACCCCCCTGGAGTCAGAATAAAATTAACAAAAGTGCTTTTGCTACACTAAAGAGGCTACATTTTTGCAGCAGCCATGAACGCATAATCTGAAGTCATCCCTCCCTCAACAGGCCTTTTCCTGCAGCCGGAGAGAATGTTCTTATTTCAACACATTCTTGATGAATGAATGTGGAGAAAGACTCTTCTGCGAGAGCCAGCTGTTTTCCTCGGCAGAGATCCTGAAATATGGCAGGAATCTGTAAACAGAGGCAGACGGGGGGCCCCGGGGTATCCTGGGTAATTGAAGGAGAGCAGGATGAAGGTTATTATGTGTTTGTATGGCAACGGAGGAGCTGATGGCGTGTAATTACAGCGCTGGCTGAGAGGGGAACACTTTATATCCTCCTGCGAGTCCCAGCAGCCACTGCTCTGTGCCCAGACGTAATGGAAAGGCAAATTGCGGAGTAATAGTGGAATGTGTTTATGCTCCGCTTTAACTTCCAGTATTTCTGCACCGATGTCAGCCTCTATAATGACTGTCAGGTTACTCATATGAGCCAGTACAGTGACTGCTTTCAGGGATGTCTCTGAACAGTTATTGGTAATCCATAAAAGGTTAACATTAATATTACAATTTTTTTTTTTTTTTTGAGTAATGATTTTTTGTGCCTTTATTAGATTGGACAGTATGACAGGAAGTGAAGTTGGAGTGAGAGAGAGGGGGTAAAGGTTCGGAAATGTCCTTGAGCCAGGATTCGAACTCAGGACGCCCTGACGTGCTACTGCACCATATGACAGCACGCTAACCACTAGGCCAGTGGTACTTAAACTTTTCTCACCAAGTACCACCTCACAAAAAAGTTGTCTACCCAAGTACCACCATAATGACCGGTATTGAAATACAGTAGCATATAGGTCTAATTAAGCAGCTGCAGCTCTGCACAGTTCAAAAACGTGGCAGATTAGTTCTTATTATTAATATTTATTATTATCAGCCACTTAAAACATTATAAATAGTTTAAACATTAACACTGCACTGTGCTCACAGATAAAAATAAATAAAACTTCAATGTTTAAATTAAAATGTGCTTTTAAAAGCTAATTAAAAATGGCACTGTTGTTAAAAAGTAAAAGAAAACTTCTGTACTTAAAGGTTAAGTATAAACATAAAGTAGCCTATTCATCAAAACGTGGAATTGTTCCTTGGACCTCATTAATATAGAATACATGTCATCATTTTCTTATTCTCTTTTTAATAAATTTTGAAATGCATGTATAGACCATTTCAATGAGGTCATGTCATTGGCCCAGGAACAGTTCCTGCTTCTTATCATACTATTTTATAACTTGTAACAAGAGACAATTCAATAATATCTTCACATTAAAACAGCTATCACAACATTAGGTATCAATATGTGGACCGTTTTGGATTTCCAGAAGCTGTAGAAATGAAAAATGTGAAACAGGAAATATATTAGGACCATTGTCATTGTTTAAATTCCTCAAAATGGTTATATGTATATATTTAAGACCTAAACATTAACTTGTATTTTAAAGATATGAATTAGATTTACATATTTAAATTCAAAATTAGATTTGCCTACTGTGCTTTAGAGTAGGCTTTGTGTGTCAGAAAAGCAAATGATTAAACCATACCTGTCAGATATTGAGATATAAGAAAACAGGATTCGCCCCCAACAAACGTTAGAAATATAGGGAGGAAATTAGCTTCAAATGACAGAACACATAACAAACATTATAAAATTGAAAATAAATTAAACAGTTTAGCCTACAAAAATCTATTTACTGATCACATCAGTGTTATCGTACCCGTCAAAGGGTTAAAAGTGTCTGCATTTGTTTACTTAAATTTTTCAGCGATTTTTTCAGCGAGCTACTAGAAGGAAGCCTGCATACCACTAGTAGTATGTGCACCGCAGTTTGAGAACCACTGCACTAGGATCTTGAGTAATGATTTTCGCTGTGTTTTCAATTAATTTGTTTAAAATGAGCTGAAACATCAGTTCTTGAGATTTTTTTTTGTTTGTGTTGGGACAACATAAAGGAATTATTAGTAACATATTTTGTACTGTGTATTTTAAGGTGTATATTTCTGCCTTTTTACTTTAGTTTACTTAGAACTTTACTGTAATTTTGTTAAAAAAATTATTACAAAAATTACATGAGAACCAAATATATTTTAAAAAAGAGCAATTATAAGTTTTAAAATTGTCATATATAATATAGCAATTGTATATTAAAACTTCCCTAATATTTGTTTTTCATAGTATGGAAGTCAATGGTTACAGGTTTTCAGCTTTCTTCAGATAAAAGAAACAGTATTTTTTCAGTGAACTATGCCTTTAAGAGGTTTTTAGAAATAAAATTTCACATAGTGAAGCTTCTCAAACTAATTTTGAGAGGAGCAAGTGATATGATAGAGCATGACTGGCTTCTCATCTGTAATCAGTAATAATTCAATCAGAGTGAGCTAAGCTTACACCAAATGGATTGCTTTCTTCCTACTACTCTAACTTCGTTTTGGAAGAATCCCCCTTCCACCCCATCTCCTCCTTTTCCTCCCTTTTCTAAGGGGGAGCTCTCAAGACCTGCCTGATCTCAGATCCCCTTATATGCTTATTTACTGGTTGGGAGCTTTGGGTTCAAGTATCTCCGAGCTCAGGGTTCTTTCCCGGGACAGCATGCCAAACCTGCTATAAACGGCAAGCATATCTATGTGGGAACTCTTGAATTACAATAAGGCAGTGCAGTGGCGCAGTGGGTAGCGCTGTCACCTCACAGCAAGAAGGACACTGGTTTGAGCCTCAGATGGCTTGGTTGGTTTTTCTTTGTACAGTTTGCATGTTCTCCCCGTGTTCGCGTGGGTTTTCTCCGAGTGCTTCGGTTTCCACCACAGTCCAAAGCCATGTGCTATAGGTGAATTGAATAGGCTAAATTGTCCATAATGTGCGTGTGTGTGTATGTGAATGGGTATGCATGGATGTTTTAAAGTGATGGGTTGCGGCTGGAACGGCATCCTCTGCGTAACTTGTGCTGAATAAGTTAACGGTTCATTTCTCGGTGGTGACCCCAGATTTATAAAGGGACTAAGCTTAAGGGAAATGAATGAATATTATTACATACATTTGTTATTATTATTATTATTATTTAAAAAACAATGAACCTTTCAATCTCAAAACTTAGCAGAAACATGAAACATTATTGATCAATAAATGCTTTATAATAATTTTAATTAATAGTAAATATAATGTAGTAAAGCTTATTTCACCTTCCAAAAAGGAAAACAACATATAAAAACAAATGATAAAATATATGATAATAAATTATGTAATGTTGAATCACTTTATATGGTCATGTAAGATGTTCATTCTAATTTTTTATTTAAAAAAAAAAAAAAAAAAAAACTTTTTTTAGGTGAGGGTCCTGTCTGTTCCCCACACCTGTAACAACAATTACACAAAAGTGGCAGGATTCATATTCAGCTTCACTTCACAAAGACATAAAAGCTGCTGGGAAGTCGGCTCACAAGGTTGGACCACCCACCAAGGCTGAGTGTTCATCGAACACATGCCCATTTTTAGCCAGGTAAGTCAGACCCAAAGCTTTGCGTCACCCCTTTAAGAGTTTCAACATTTCCTCAAGCAAGACGCCACTGTTTTTCTGGATGGAGCCGGTCGATAGCAGGGAGCTAGAATGGTTGGCCACCCCACCAGCATCTCTTTTATCCCGCTTTCAGGGGAGTCGCTCACAAAGGTCACGCTATATGAAGGTGTGAGGATCTGAAAAGCAGTCCTGCTACATAATAATGTCTGAGCTACTTTGCTTCAAGACCACCCACCAGGTTATGGCCAGTTCTGTCGCCTCAATGGGAACATTGTTTCCCCTCTTTAGAGAAAATCAGATATTTCGTTTAGCCAGATCGAGAGGTCCTGAAACGATTACTTCAAGAGCCCTTCAAATTCTCTCATGGCAATAGAGACAAATGAACAGAAACTCTCTTAAGGGGCTGCGGACGACTTGGTTTGATTCCCTTCCCTTGTAAGGGTTAATGGGAACAGAGAGGGTGGCATCCATTGCGTTCATGGCCTGGCATGCTGCTCAGTCCATATTTATGCCCAGACTAAACAAGTCCTCAGCTTAAATACAAGAGTGTTGAATCTCTCAGTTGAGTTTACACTTGGCTGACTCAAGCCAAAAGCTGAGTATAAATGGTAAGTTCTCCCAAAAATGGAAGTGATGTAATCTGTTTCTTACTCTCATGCCATTACTGTCACACTTTTGTTCATCTTTGGAACCCAAAAGAAGATCTTTTAGTGAAACCTAAAAGATTTCTGTGACTCCATTAAACATCTGTTCATCCACAAGTTTCAAGTCTCTTAATAAAACAATGTTAAATTAATCCATTTCACTCCAAAGGTTTACTTTCAACTTGATGATGAAGTGTGTGAAAGTTATCAATTGTGTATAAAAATCTTTTCTGAACAAATATCTTTATTTTAGTATGATGCAAATGGCATAAAAACAAAACACTGTTCAAATCAACAGAAAATAGATGGATAGAAATAAAACTAAAGGTGCATATTTACTGTACATGCTACTCTGGACTGCATAAAAATACTATCAATGAAATCTACAGTTAGTCTTCTGTCTTCAAATCTACCGATCCAATGAAAACAGATAAAGTCCAATACAATAACTGCATAACTCCATCTTGCGCTCTCATAAAAATGAAAATTATGTCACAAAGATAAGTGCTCACTGTCAAGAAATGTGAATGGTGAAGTATTATTTGGGCTTTAAAGATCCTTTTCCACTGCATGGTAAGTGTAGTTTGGTACAGCTTACTTTTGCAAGTCCTTTCACTGCATTATATGTGCCTAGCATTTACTTAGCATTACCTCAGGTAAGGTTCTAAGCAAGGAGCCAAAACATGACATCCACAATGCTGATCACCAATGCACAGCTAGTGTCTTACAGCCAATGTTGAATTTCTGGTTGAATTTCAAGGTTTATGTGACTATTTTCAATTTTATCTGTTTCCTTTAACAGCATCCATGTTTGAATGTAATTAAAATACAATCAGTTAAATAGACTTAAGCATCCATTTGGCTGTTAAAGCATAAAAAAGACCTTTTGAACATAGGCATCGTCATTGGCAACAGGCTAGCACAGAAACTTTATATCTTATCTCAAGATAGCTGTTTTTTTTTTTTTTTTTTTTTTAAAGAAATCAGATCTTAAATGCTGAGATTTTGTATGGGATTACAATTCACCGGAAGCCCTGGGCCTGGCTGACTGAAATTAAAAGGCTGTGTGCATTACCCCATTGGTGTGAGAGAATCTTTACTATAAGCATCAATGGATTTACAATATGAGACACAGAACCTGCTTATTCAGTCAGCAGCAGCCACTGCTTTATTGCTGATTCACACATCTAAACTGTTTCACTACAGACGCAAAAAAAAAAAAAAAAAAAAAGACAACTGAAATGATAGCGTCATGGTCAGAAGAAGAAGTGCAGAAGTTCATCTGTTGGATCCATTGAGAACTGGTTGGGATGACTTAGAATAAAAAGTTTTTTGGGAAGTCACAGCAAAAACAAATCAAAGTGAGTCAAGCCAATCTGAATCGTACTATACTGTGCAGAGAAAAAGTAGCTTTAACATGTTTGTTGGGTGCTGTTTCCATCTCATATTAACATGCATTATTAGTGATCCATCGCAAGAGCTCAGCTGAGGCTCAGTACTGTTTCACCCAGATATTAACAAATGCTTTACTTTTTAGCAACAACAAAAGCATTATTGAACAGTCCAAGTTTTTAAATGACATCTATAATTTTGTTTGTAAATTAAGACCTTTGGTACAATCTAGCAAGCAGACAAATTTTTTCTCTTATCATATATTGTGTGTTACTTTAGTCCTTTTTGGCTGTTCAAACACATTTGACATTAACATTTACAGATTAGATTAGATTAGATTAGATTAGATTCAACTTTATTGTCATTACACATGTACAAGGCAACGAAATGCAGTTTAGGTCTAACCAGCAGTGCAATAGCAGCAAGTGCAGGATATAGGTATAAGTTATAAAGTGCAGTTATAAAAAAAATATGGTGATGAACATTATTTACAGGTTGTAACAGAGATTCAAAATAAATGAATGTGTACATATTAAAATTAATAATTAGAAGTGTGCAGATAGATTAACACATTTATAAATGTATATGCACAGTGGGTGTATACATGATTACAAATGTCCATGTGCAGTGGGTATGTACAGTTCAAATAAATGAATCAGTGCAATGAATATGTGCAATTTTTAAATTTGCAAATGTTAAATAGTGCAGTATTTAAAATAATAGTGCATTATGAAAGTACTCCTATAAATGTATAGCTGATCAACTACCCCTGACAATGGTTGAAACTTGAGGAGTCACAAAAGACTTCTTGTAGCTTCATAATAATACAATTGAACCACTAAAGGCATATGGTGTGTTATGAGGAAGTTTTCAGGAAAACTTACTGTTAATGGAGGATGAGAGAGCTCTCAGGTTTCATCTAAAACATCTTCATTCATGCTCCGAAGATGAACAGAGATTTGAAATCACTTGAGGGCGGGTAATTAATGACAGAATTTTCACTTTTGGGTGAACTAACCCTCTTTCTTGAAAAAAAAAATATCTAAAAAGGTCTTTGTATTAAATCCAAAAGCTCTCAAAATTATATATTTTTAATTATTCTGTAATAGTGTGTCTTCTGAACCATAATACATCATCTATATTTTTAAAGCCTAGCTGTTCAGCACCCATTTAAGAGCTTCTAGATGCTCACAGACAGTCAGCACACTTGAGGGAAAACAGAAGCTGTGATAATTACAGAGGCTGAGGTCGGGTTAAACCCACCAGCTGCGGATGTCCGTACCGCTCGTCAAAATCACTGTCAGCATGTTAGTGTGTTAAAGCTGTCATGGTCTGGCGGATGTAGGTTTAACAAGAGGAAAGGAGCAGATGTAACTGAATCATTTCCACCTTCTCATTTTCACAACCTACAAAAGTGTGCGGCAGGGGGGGAGAAAGGGTGAGATATTGCAGGTTGTCTTTGTACTGTATTTTCACTTCAGCAAATGTGGCAGGAAATGCATCTCAGGTTTTTTTCTTCTTCCCCATACTCAGAAAAGAATTAACAGTGAACCGACACGCTAGAAGTGAATAAGTTAAACTTAAATACCTTGGGTGTCCTGGAAAGACGAACTGAATAACTCTAATTCACGATTTAACACCAGTTTATGATTGTGCAGTGTTTTTGCATAAAAGCACAGCTTCTCAATTAAACAATTCTGTCAACGTACAAAGGAAATCATACAGAGTAGCCATTAACTTGCCAAAAAGTGTGTGTTTACATGTAGATTGTAAAAAGGAAGCCCAAGAACGTGACGCGCTACTTCTATGCTAACCTCCAAAATGACAATATAACAGAACTGTAAGTCAACACTCACAGTAACCTGATCAAACAGACATCCGAAAGTAGCTCAAATAAACATTCTACAGTTAACTAATCTCTTAAGTAACAACAGAACATATTAGCATGCTACCTTTTTGTTCGCATGCTACCTCTTGTTATTGTAACAAAAAATAAAATAGACAGGAAGCATAGGAATTAGCAGAATTGTTACCATGCTTATGTGCTAATTCATTAGTCCCTTTATTCATCAGTGTTGCCACAGGGAAATGAACTGCCAACTTATCCTGCTGCAGACCAGTATTGGGAAACACCCACATTCACAAACTCTCACTATGGCCAATTAAGTTTATTTAATTCACCTATAGTGCATGTCTTTGGACTGTGGGTGGAAACTGGAGCACCCAGAGGAAATCCACATGCAACATGCAAAAGTGGCTGATCTGTTAACATAATATTTGATTGCATGTCACTGCGTCTTTAATAATCTATGACAGTTTGCGTTCATTGAACAGTAAGAATGATTGATAAACGCAACAGTTCCTTTAAATTCACGCCTCGTCTTCAGTTTCGGGCTCAGGTGCGCTTTGCCCTCACACTACAAGTCCAAGTGAACCGCACTCTGGCACACCTCTTCCAACCGGGCCAGGGCCGGCCAACAGAACTGTGCCTGAGCCATATTCAAAGCACTCACACTTCTTAAACGAGCCTGAAAATGAGCCTGGGCACGGTTCGGATAGCATTGTGTGAGTACACCCTAAGAAAATTCAATGCAATTCAATTCAGCTTTATTTGTATAGCGCTTTTACAATGTAGATTGTGTCAAAGCAGCTTCACATAAATGGTCATAGTAACTGGATCAGGGTAGTTCAGTTTTTAGTGTTTAATTTCAGTTCAGTTTTGCTCAGTTCAGTGTGGTTTGAAATCATTACTGAGAGTCTAAACACTGAAGAGCAAATTCATCGATGTGTAGCTTTTCAGATCCTGAACCATGCAAGCCAGTGGCGACAGCGGAGAGGGAAAAAACTTCACCAATAGGAGAGTGAAGAAAAAAAAAGTACAGTGTTATCAATTACAACCAATTGGTTTGGTTATTTGGTGTCAGACACAGAACAAACAACACCCAGCTGGTAAATAAGCCTGCACAGGCAATTCTGATGAACTGTCATACCATTGTAAACTCGCCACATTTAGGATCTGGATAACTTCAAATCAATGATCTTCAGTACCTGATTTTGATATAATTTGGGTCTCAAACCAGACATTTATTTTACCACAGAATTTTCAATGGATTGCCTGCTGCTCCTGACATCGCGTTTTACGCTTGAACATCTAATTCAACGGTAAAGTCAATTATTGATTAAGTTTTAATTACATTACACTACCAATGCTGCTAAACAAACCTTTTGAAAATATGAAGAATGGGTGGAAAGCGATCATGAATGCAGTCAAAATGTACGTTGTAAAAGACATGGTGCTCCTATATACTATGGAAAATATGGAAGATACACACAAATAAAGATTTATTTAGATTGTCTTCGGGGCTTAAATGTTTAGAAAAAAAGAAAGGATGTTCAAACTAAAACCAGCACAACAAATAGGCACCACATGCACAGATTTTTAATGCTGTTAAATGCTTTGTTTGCACTCTATCCTATCTATCCTATCCTTTGTTTACTTTAACCTATCTACAGAATTGCATGATGTAACACCCAAAGGTGGATATTTCCAGAAGATCTTATCCCAAATAGGAAATTTTAAGCAGTATGTAAATCGTAAATCTGAGTTTTTGGAAAAGGCCATTTCGGCCAGCGCGATAAAGTTCAGAATCTGAACCTATCAACATGTTTTGTCTTTAACTTTGTTTACCATGCAGATTGTAATTGGTAGACAGGAAGCATGAGAATGAAAAGACATCATAATATAATAATACATACATAAAAATATCAGTTAGCATTAATTAGGATTTTTACCACATTAATATGTTAATTGTAGGTGAGAAGCACATGACCGAGAATTTTCAACTAGGCTAGGTAGCTGTATATTATTTTTAGCATAAAGCCAATTCCCCAAACAACCAAAGATCAGAAAAACAAAAACATTCTTAATATGAGGGAAGTAAAATGTACTAGGCATTTGAAACTAGCTTAAATGTATGTACCCATTTCATATACTTGCTAGCTTGGCAGGAAGCACAAGACATCGATCTTATCGCAACCACTTGCACAGATATGTATAGTAAAACCAAACGAAACAAAAAGACAATGTCCTGATTGGTTTTAGCAATGTTAAGCTAGTGCTAACCAAATGTTTACATTTTATTCCAATTTAAAGAAAATTTAAATGTAGGCATTTTGGCTGAAGCGATTGTAATTGCATAAACAGAATTAATCCAACTTTCGAGCTCAGCTATCATGATTCACTGCATGTCAAAAGCCAACCACAGTGGTTATTTTCATGAACCTGACCATATAAACAGACAGAAACCTCATTCCAGTTAATCTGGCAGTGAGATCTGGATGGCGAGACGGGTCTGAGACACAGAGCATTCTGCGAAACTCAGCGTGACGTACACTTGCCAGCTTGCAGGATGATGATTTGCGTACGAAACCCTGTCATCCCATCATCCCGACGGGCTGCCAGCTCGGTCTCGTGCGCAACAGCATCTTAAAAGATTAGGAAATGCTTCTTAACCTGCTTAACACAAACCTACCTTTGGCAAAAACACAGGACTGAATGTGACCAGCACTTCCACAACAGATCACCGCAGGCAAACAGGCTAGTGAAAGCTTTATTGTCTAGGAAGTTCACAGACAAAAACCACTAACAGACATTTCTTTTATACAACAGCATGAATAAATTGAGTTTTTTTTATAGTGGCTGAGTTCAATATGTCAAAAATATTATAAAAGCTTAGATAGAATTATAGCTTGTGAAGCTACATTACAAAGCTAATCATGACTTTAAGTAAGTTTCAAGTATGCATGCAAACTAATACATTTACATTTAGTCATTCAGCAGATGCTTTTATCCAAAGCAACTTACAAATGAGGACAAGGAAGCAATTTATACAACTAGAAGATCAACAGTGAATAAGTGTTGTAGGCAAGTTTCAGGTATGTAAAGTGTAAGAAGCAAAACATTAGTAATTTTTTATTTTTTGTAAAATAGTTAGCGGTAGAACCAGAGAGGCAATTTTTAGTCGTTTCTTGAAGACAACAAGTGACTCTGCCATTCTGATGCAGTTAGGGAGTTCATTCCACCAACTGGGCAGATTGAATGCGAGAGTTTGGGAAAGTGATTTCTTCCCTGGAACCACGAGGCAACGTTTATTCACTGAACGCAAGTTTCTGGAGGGCACATAGATCTGCAGAAGTGACAGCAGATAAGAAGGAGCAAAGCCAGAAGTCGCTTTGTAAGCAAACATCAGAGCTTTGAATTTGATGTGAGCAGCAACTGGCAGCCAGTGCAAACGGATGAGCAGCGGAGTGACATGTACTCTTTTAGTTTCATTAAAGACCACTCGTGCTGCTGCGTTCTGAAGCAGCTGAAGAGGTTTAATAGAGTTAGCTGGAAGCCCGGCTTGTAGAGAGTTGCAATAGTCCAGTCTGCAGAGAACAAGAGCTTGAACAAGGAGTTGAGCTGCATGTTCAGATAGGAAGGGTCGGACCTTTCTGGTGTTATAGAGTGTGAATCTGCAAGATCGAGCAGTTCTAGAAATGTGGTCAGAGAAGATCAGTAGGTCATTAATCGTTACTCCAAGGCTTTTTACCGTTTTGGATGCAGTAATGGTTGCCCCATCCATCTGGATTGAAAATTTATGATGTAGAGTCGGGTTGGCAAAAAACTTCAAGCATTTCCGTTTTTTATTATTATTATTATTATTATTATTATTATTATTATTATCATTATTATTATTTAAATTAGTTATTGTATACCTACACTGCAAAGAACTGAATGGTCAATTAGTCCTGACAGCATATGTTTTTAGGTCATTGTAACTTATTAAACTATGTTAATCATGTTCTAACTTCATTTTATAAGTTACACAAGCTGTTTTAAGTCAGTTTAACATAAAAGTTCAATAGACTCATAAGGTTAATTTGATTCAGCTTAAAGATTTAAGGCAACCAGGATTTTCAATTTAAAGTTGCAATAAAAACAGCAAATGCAATTTTAAAATAATTTGTCAAGTTATTAGTATTCATTATTTGTCTAAAATATACTTAAAATAAAAATATATATGTTTTTAAAATAAATTCTTTACTACTGATATTATATAATAAATAATATATATTTATTATATTTGTACCACACTTATTCCACAATTCTTCTTGCCTTAAATTTTTTAGTTGAATCAACTAAACTTTTCTAGTCATTTCAACATCAACAAATCAATAAACAAACAAACATATAAATAGACAGAATCATAATATAATAGTAATCATAGTTGTTATTATTATGGCATGTGTCTTAATTTTTTTAGCCATATGTGCTAAATGGTCATCAAAATAAATGTAATAAAACAATAATATGATAGCATTAATTAATGACAATTGTAGCATTTTTTTGATAGCATATTATGAGTATGACCCAGATTTTCTAGTAAACATTCCTAACATTTTTTACTGCGTCAACACAGCCATTTGGCTTTACTTTATTAGCAAAGTAACCCAAACAGCAGGACATTATCTTGTAGCTCCTGTAGTACTGATAGGGTTTAAACCACCTGCAGTTACTTCTTGATGGAAATCTAGCAATTACATACATTTCACAGTATGGCATGAACTCCCCTTAATAACAGGCAGCTGATTGACAAACGTTTTTGTTATGAACTCAGCTATAGTATCAACTTGCTATGGGATTTTTTTGGTTGTTGCATACCTCACAAACACTGCAACTAAAGTCAACCAACAAATCACTGCTAACATTTAAGCTACATAAACACAAACATTTGGCCTTGCTTTATCAGTTTACAAAACATAACATCCCGAACAGCAGGACCTTGGCATGTAGCTTCAGCTACGGCAACAAAGAACACGACTCTAGCACATTTACACCAGATGCAGCAATTAGCATCAACTTGCTGTGGGTTTTTCTCGTATACTGCGCAAACACTACAAGCAGAGTCAATACAAAAATCACTGTTTACAATTGCCATTACCTAAACAACCATTTGGCTTTGCTTTATCTGTAAACTTGAACAGCAAGACTTTATCATCAAGCTTTTCCTACTCACAAAATACCTGACTCTAATGCTAGAAGAGTTTACATGTACATACATACCTAAATATGAAGAGTTCAGAAGCAAAAACTCCTAAATGCCATCTGAAATGTTCTTCTAAAATTAGCATTTTCTCAGCAATGAAAATAGCCTATTTATAACCCTAAAAATGAAATATTTGAAACTGTGCAGGAAAAAAAAATAGAAAAATGCTTATTTTAAAAGATTTGTAATGGCATTTAGAGGCTTTTGCATCTAAACTCTCTCTTTCTCTCTCTCTCTCTTACCTGTACCGCATGTCTTTGGATTGTTGGGTAAACTGGAGCACCCAGAAGAAACCCACGCGATCGCAGGGAGAACATGCAAACTCCTTACAGAAACACCAACTGACCCAGCTGAGGCTCGAACCAGCAACCTTCATGCTGTTAGGCGACAGCACTACCTACTGCGCCACTGCGTCACCCCCCCTTTCTCTCTCTATATATATTTATTACTTTTTTATTGCAAAGAGATAGATATCGCAAGTTCTCCTAATTAAAATGCTTAAACTAAAAACAGTTACACAATTACTCATGATAATAACAGAGCAACATATCTCTGATGAACATGATCCTTCATTTATATTAAAACTATTTACAGAAGTAAGGGGAGTGGACATAATGTTAATTAATAGATATGAAACTTAAGGTTTTAAAACAGAAACACATTAGGTCAAATTCATTTGAACCAAAAGCCAACAAATACTAAAAGTAATGAAAATGTAATTTTCTCTGTAATATACTTTTAACAATGTTAAACTTGTCATAAAAACACTTATGTTGGACAAAAAGTGTTTACAACTAAAGTTCTTGTTTTCATTAATTCCTTCATTTCCTTTTCAGCTTAGTCCCTTTATTAATCATGGGGGTCACCACAGCAGAATAAACCGCCAACTTATCCAGCATGTGTTTTATGTAGCTAATGCCCTTCTAGCTGCAACCCAGTACTGGGAAACACCCATACACACTCACATTCACACCCATACATACACTACAGCCAATTTATTCAATTCACCTATAGCGCATGTCTTTGTACTGTAGGGGAAACCAGAGCACCTGGAAGAAACCCATGCCAACACAAGGAGAACATGCAAATTCCACACAGAGATGCCTACTGACCCAGCCAGGGTTTGAACCAGCAACCTTCTTGCTGTGAGGCGCCATAGCTACACACTGAGCCACCATGACCTGACTGTGTGACGAATAGTTTACTTGGTAAACAATGCTTCTCCAGTCAGCTAACACATTTGACATATAAAAAACATGTGGCTTTGCTTTATTAGTTCAATAAATAATTAAAACATCTAGAACAGCAGGAAATTAGCATGAAGAAATTATATCAAAATTATAGTGATAAGAGGTTTTACATCAGCTGCAGTTACTTCTTAGATTAATTGTGATGAAATCACAAAGTTTCAAACTGGTGCTAAACTAGCAAGCTACCTGAAACACTTTTTGTTATGGTGGGACTGTTATGGGGTTATGCTATGGCTTAAACTTACAGATTTTTCATGTACATCACTACTTAACCTCTAACCCTTAACCTAACCCTAATCCTAACCCAAGCAAAGATATTTCTCAAATAATTCCAAACATTTATTTTACATTAACACAACAACTTGTCTTTGTTTTATCAGTTAACCAAACCACAACATCCCAAACAGCAGGATGTTAGCAAATAGCTAAAAAAAAAAAAAAAACTTTAGCGCTGACAGCATTCACACCAGCTGCAAAGACTTCCTAGTGTCTTTCACTAGCTCATCCTCTTTCTCGAACCTCTCAGCCTCGATTTGCAGAGAGGGTTCGGTGACAGATGGGTTCGGGACATCCGGCCGAGGGTCGAGACTTAGCAAAGCGGCTAATCTAAAAGAAAAACAGCAGTTGGCAGGTAGCGACGCCTTCAGCCGAGTGATTAGAAGATTTGAGAATGGCCAAGAGCACCTGGAGAGGATTAAACACACACACACTCACTCACACACACACGCACACACATTGCACTGTTCTCTAGGGCATTGCTTTGTTGGCACTTTTTGGGATTAGCAAGGCCTTCCCATAACACACCTGCACATCAGTGTGGGACATAAAGCCTTACATAAAGGCTTACAGACAGGAAGAAGACATGACATAAGTGGACTAAGCATGTATTATCCTACTGTGTGTCATGAAAAATGAGGTAACTGAGACACACTGTCATTGCATAATTCATTTTGGAGTATGGAGCATCAAATAATAGCAATAATAATAATAATAATAATAATAATAATAATAATAATATGTAGTAAAAAGACAATTGAAAGACAGGCTGATTCATTGATGTAACAAGAAAAAAACAAATAAAAATGTCAGTTACAACTAAAGGGGATTAGAGCGAGAATAAAATGTTGCAATTTTAATACACTAATACAGTCATGTTTAAACATGAAGTGATGAAATGAGTTATGCTCTAAATAAAAATAGAAAAAATAATAGTTTATTTAATTTTTTAATTTTAATTTAGAATTATTTAATGTGGATTTTTATACAATTAATAATAAAAATAATAATAATTATTCCTAAAGATTAGTTTTTTGAAGTTGAAGAGAGAGTGTGATCTCTCTCTACTAAAAGTCTACAGGACCAGGCTATCAGCGCATATAATATTTAAATTCATTTATAAATTAAGCTTAGATTGATAAGTTTACCATTATAATGATTAATATTTATTATATGAAACATTTATGTTTATTTTTGTATTTTAATATATTACTAAGATTTATTAGAACTATATATTTAATAAATAACGATAAAAAATAAACATAAATGTTTCATATATTAAACATGAATCATTTTTTAGGTAAAATTATAAATGTGAAATCATTTCAATTTATCAATTTTAATAGGAAGCATTTATAATATTATAAGCAAATATAATATTATATAGCTTCCAATAAAAATTTATAATTTTACAATATTTTTAGAATTTTTATTACGTTCTATTTGACAAGTAACGAAGACTTAGCAAAGCCTACCAAGGATTAGCAGTATGACAATAACTTATATTATTACACATATTGTATTGGTGCATATGTATACAATGTATTTTGGTGCATTTAAACGTAACAGATTTATTAAGCAGATATATTTATTAATATAATATTTTAGTCATCAATCATATTTAGAAATTGAAAGATAATACAATTATATTGCAAATAACAAAACTTCAACTAGGCGAGGCAGTGGCGCAGTAGGTAGTGCTGTCGCCTCACAGCAAAAAGGTCGCTGGTTCGAACCTTGGCTCAGTTGGCAATTCTGTGTGTAGTTTGCATGTTCTCCCTGCCTTCGCGTGGGTTTCCTCCGGGTGCTCCAGTTTCCCCCCACAGTCCAAAGACATGTGGTACAGGTGAATTGGGTAGGCTAAATTGTTTGTAGTGAATGTGTGTGTGGACGTTACCCAGAGATGGGTTGTGGCTAGAAAGGCATCCACTGTGTAAAAAACTTGCTGGATAATTTGACGGTTCATTCCCCTGTGGTGACCCCAGATTAATAAAGGGACTAAGCCGACAAGAAAATGAATGAATTGTCTTTTTTTTTTTTGCTTCTCTTGATGTTTCCTCTTTTTGAATATGCATTTCATATTGTTCTATAATACATAAATTTGGGTGTACTAGTTTTTGAACCATTATCATAAATCATTTTAATAGATAAGCTCCAGATTTGGCTTCAGTACTGACTGTGACTAATCTAATGTATATGCACAAATATAATATTCTATAGCTTCCTATTAAAAATATGAATTTAAAAGATAGATTTGTGAGGGGTGTATATATATGCTTAGCACTGGACGAAAATTTTTTTTTTTAATTATTTAATTTACCTTACAAAGTACAATAGATAAATGTAAGAATATATTTTATTGCTGTATTTACTACAATAATCAATGAGATTTGGCATTGAACTTATGAAACTTGCAGCAAAATTAGATTATTCAAATTTCACTGGCAATTTAAAAAAAAAGTCAGTAAAATGCAAAGAAAGGTCAGATTTTCAACAGTCTGCTCTTGTAAGCATAAAAGGCTCAGAATGCAAGCCTAAGTTGACCTAACTTTCTCAAGCTGAAGTGAAACTCTGTCACGCAGCCAATCCAATCAGGCCAGATGGAGAGTCTCACCGTCACAAACCTTCCTCAAGGATGAATCGACAAACAGCAGCACTCCATTCAGACAAGAGCCCCGAAACACAAGAGATTATCCAACCCGTCTCCACCTGCCAGCTCTCAGTCAGCAGGCATCAGGACAACAGCCTCTAAGACTCGCTTAAGGAAAAGCCAACAGGATTGAGATGTGAAGATGTAGGCTGGATGCTCCAGTGGCACATGACTGGACAGGCACATGGACACTAGACACACACACACACACACACACACACACACCAACACACACACACCTTTACAAAGAAGATGGAGACTAGACTTAAGTTTTTTACTCCAGTGAACAGATAAGTATGATGTCAGTAGATGTATAGAGAGAATATTATTAATAATATTTCAGTCTTTGTACTTGAAATTTCACACTAATTTATTATTACTTCATATTTCTTTGTAATTGTGAAATACCAAGTAATGAGTTTGTTTTTTTACAGAGTATATAAACCAGCTACACAGTTTCATAATATGCAACTATTTGCAACAATAAGGTAGGTGGAGAGAGATATAAGCTTGTTTACAATGTTTTTTTTATTCATTTATTATTCATGATTTGAAGTATTCCTACATAATGTTCACACCACGATGAAACACAAATCACAAATTGCAATATTTATGCGTTATTAAGTTCTATTATATTTACATGAGAATCATTTTTGTTGTTGTAGCTTCTAATTGTTCATTTATTGTAAATATATAACAAATTCCTCTTTTATTAAAGAATTAACTAATGTACAGTAGTTTAGTTTTAACTAATAGCTCCAATTACCTCTAATTTGTCAATTTCTTAAAGTATAGCTGCAATTTATTTTGTTTTAAAGTTTTAGTTATTTTAGTTTTAAGTTAGTTTTTTAGTTTTAAATTACATAAAAGCTAGAAGCATTCCTTGGCAGTTACTGAAAGTGTGTGTGTGTGTGTATATATATATATATATATATATATATATATATATATATATATATATATATATATATATATATATATATATATATATATATATATATATATATATATATATATATACTACCTGACAAAAATCAAATAATAACATGACTTCTAGTTGTTTATTTGGAAAAATGGCAGAAGGTAGATTTTTTCTGATGAATCATCTGTTGAACTGCATCCCAATCATTACAAATACTTTAGAAGACATATTGGAACCAGTATGGACCTAAGATTCTGATAGAAATCACTCAAATTTGGTGAAGGAAAAATCATGGTGTGGGGTCACATTTAGTATGGGTGCGTGAGAGAGACCTGCATAGTGGATGGCAACATCTACAGCCTGAGGTATCAAGAAATTTGTGCTGCCCATTACATTACAAACCACAGGAGAGGACAGATTTTTCAGCAGGTTAGCACTCCTTCTCATACTTCAGCCTCCACATCTAAGTTCCTGAAAGCAAAGAAGGTCAATGTGCTCCTGTATTGTCCAGCCAAGTCACCAGACATGAACAATATTGAGAATGTCTGGAGTAAGATAGAGGAAGAGGCATTGAAGATGAATCCAAGGAATCTTGATGAACTCTGGAAGTTCTGCAAGAACGCTTCCTTTGCTATTCCAGATGACTTTATCATTAAGTTACAGAGATGAATGGATGCAGTCCTCCAAGCTCATGGGAGTCATACACAATATTATTTTTCCACTGCACCATGACTTTATAATCTATACTGTACATTGTTTCTGTTAAGTGATGAGACTTTTGCTAAGCAAAGTCAGACCTTACTGTCTTAATTAAATAATGAAAAATCAAGGCATGATCATATTTTCCTTTGGTAAAATAAATGTATCTAGAGCCCTTTGTCTTTTATATAAGCCACTGCTGATAACAAATAAACTCTGACATAAACATCAGCAAAATTAATACAGCACTACAACTATCACATTATTAAACAATAGAATCAGTCTACCATTGTCATCAAATTCAATATGAAAACTTGCTAAAATCACTTGTACAGGAACACCTATGATCACTATTGTTATGATCTTGAACAGGGCTACAATTAAAAATGCATTATTTTTCCCCACAGGAAGTTCAGTTCCTCTCCTAGTTTCTCCATTATAAAGTAAATACAAATTTGACAAGGTCAGATTTGTCAAACAGGTTGTGGAATAAGACAGGACGGATGTCCAAGTTTTTGCAATGACCCCGAGCAGCACCTCTTTCCAGTTAAAGCACTGATCCCACATGTGGATCCGTACATCCTTATCAGCAGCCGGGACAGCCTGTTCCCACATTTCCTCCTGCAGCTGAATGGACACGACCAAGAAAAAAACAAAAACAGAGCTCTACGAAAATCGGAAGCTCATGAGACTTTACTGGAACTGTAAGCATAACAAAGAGCATGCAGAAGCTTTGAGATGTGAGAGGATATGGTAGAGACAGAATCAACATTTCATTTCAGTTTACACCCAAATCATGTTTTGATCCACAGCAATTTTAAGCAAAACAATAAATTCTACAACATGTGTTCAAGTCCCTGCTTGGTCAATCCCATTTTAAGTGGGTGATACAAAAACAGGTGGAAATGAGGTGCAAAACATTTCAAACCGGTACACTTTTGACAACATCCAGCAAAAAAGCACATGGGTTTATAGTGTAAACACTCATGTGGATGAACACATTCAAACATCCACAAAAGACTAGCTACTGTCCACCTACTAACTAAATACACGACCATTGGTATGAGAAAGTGCACCATAAGTGTTCATACTTTGTGTTGTACCAAAATGTAGAGATTACAATTCAAAACAGTTGGTCTGTTGATTACTTGTAGTCAATATACAGTTAAAATCAGAATTATTACCCCTCCAGAATTTCTAAACATAATAGTTTTAAAAACTAATTTCTAACAACTGATTTATTTTATCTTTGACATGATGATGACAGTACATAAAGTCATTATCTAACAGTGGTTTGTAGACAACTGAAAAAAAAACCCATATATATATATATATATATATATATATATATATATATATATATATATATATATATATATATATATATATATATATATATATATATATATATTGCTTACGGGAGCCTCGCTGCAAACTCAGCACCATGAGAGGTAGGGCATTCTCTTTCCGTGCTACTAAACTGTGGAATGCTCTTCCCACTAACATTAGGAATGCCGGTTCATTGGATGCTTTTAAAAAGCTACTTAAAACTCATCTTTTTAGGTCTGTTTTTAATTTGTGATATCTTTTATTCTTACTGTGTTTTTATTGTATTTTTTATCGTTTACTGTGCTTTGCTGTTTTTACTTACTTGTAAGCGCTTTGGGTTTTAGAAAAGCGCGTTATAAATAAAATAAATTATTATTATTATTATTATACTGAGCTTAAAAATCTTTACAATTTTTCAATTATTCTAGCTGAAATAAGACAAATAAGACTTTCTCCAGAAGAACAAAATATTACAGGAAATACTGTACTCCTTTCTCCGTTAAACATTATTTGGGAAATAATCATAGAAGGGCTTAAAATTTTGACTTCAACTGTATATAAACAATTCATTGAATTTACAGAAAGAGTATACTGTGATAAATCTATTATCAGGACATGACATGACTTCCATCATGATATAGGATTGTCCAACGCAATCTCACGGCAATTAGTAACTTTTTGATTTAGTGGCTAATTCATATGTATTCGTACAATCTAATTCGTACAATTTAGTTTGATTTTCTCATCACCCAATGACGAATAGGGTTAGGGGTGGGGTTGGGTGCCACGCCTTTTTTTTTTAAATCATACATTTTTGTACGACTAAACTCGTAAATGTATACGAATTTGCCACTAAACTGTCAAAACATAGAAAACGTACGTTTCCTCATCAGATCAGGCTGGATTGTCATATAACCACAGCTTAGGTGACCAGTATATTACATGTCAAGAGAAAACCCACCAAAACAAGGTATTCATAATTTGCTGTGTTGTACCAAAACACACACATAATGATTCAAATCATAGCTAACATACACATCCTTTTCATGAATTACAAATGTGCGCACAAAATATGCATTTACATAAATGCTAATGTGAAACAGAAAGAGGGCCAAAGCTACTGTGTGTAATTTCCTAAAAGGCTAAACAAATCTCACCAACACTAGTATATTTACCCAAACAAGTAGCATTCCCAGTCAAATAAAAGGCCTATCAGGACACAATTGTATAAAAAGCAAAATGACAGACATAACAATATGTAAAACATCATTACTAACCACTTTAAAGTCAAACACACAAGCTCAAAACAACAACAAAACCCTGTCTGGTGTGAAGGAGGGAAGAAAACACAAACCCAAAACAGTCAGTCTTCTCTTTTCATGTTTGGCTGAGATTTTATTAAGTGCAGCTGCTGTAATCAACACACCTCTGTGTCCTTTGAACTTGACGTCTCTCTTCTGGAAACACAACAGGTTCCTTGTGCTATTCAATAAAAAAAAAACAAAAAAAACTAAAGCACACTCAGGGTCAAAGGATTTGCTACAGGCCGTGCAAATGTGTAACTTCAAAAGGCATCAGGCTTTAAAAAACAGTTCGAGATAAGAGCTCAGGGGGATTCAGTTAGCAGGAAAGGCTTGTTTTCAGGTCCTGAGGAAAAGGAAAATATCTAGGTGGGGGGTTATTAGCCCTTCACACCTTTTAAAATGCCTCCCCTAAAGAAATTTTGACACCAAAACAGTGCGTGCTAACCCAAGTGACCGTTTCTCATTCATCATTTCCATTTCTAATTTCCATTGCAAATCTTCAGACAGAACACCATTCAAAAACGCCTACAAAACTGCATCAGCTGGGATAAAATGCTCCATTCATAACACGTATTTACGCAAGTAGGCAGGTAGGTAGGCAGAAGGATGGATGGATGAACAGACGGATATGTCATTCCAATGCAATACTTTTACTTTTTGATTTAGTCTTTGTTTTAATGTCTGTAGTCATTTTAGGGGACAATAAGCATTTAAAGCTACACTGTAAAAAAATTCTGGGCTTCTTGTCCTAACACAAATCGATTAAGTTAATTTTATTGCTTTTACAAATTTATTTAATCTCATTTATTTTAAATAAGTAGAATCAAAAGCATTTCTTATGAGTAAGTTTCCATTTGAGGCTGGAAAAAGCTTACATACTAAAAAAAAAAAAAAATCTAATAATAAATCAAAACCAGGACGAAGCCACCTGGATTTGGAAAACACCTCACTCTATAAACCAGGTGTGAGGATTCTTTTAAACAGATGTGAATGTGAACAAGTGTTTTAAAGGTCACCGAGCGAGTCATAGATCTCTAGATAAGCACACGAAGGATTTATAATTAAAAACGAGTGAATCAAATTCAATCCAGCATATCTAAATGCTTTGAGTTGGCAGTTAGTTCTGCCTTCAAAGTCAAGTGGTTAAACAGCTGTTAAAGAGTGTCATCTTTATGACATTTTAAAAGTTCTTAAATCCTGCAATAGGTTTGGTTTCATCAAAAGTAAAAAAATTATTTTCTGTAAAGTTTTGCAGAGAATTTCTTAAAAGTGTCTGAAAATGGTTCATTAAAAGATACAGTTTCTCTAAAACCCTAATTTCCGAGAGCCAGTTCTTTTTTGATTGGTCAGATTGCCCAGTCAGTTTTGATTGATAGACCATCAACACATCCTGGAAACAATAAGCTTATTACTGAGTACACCCCGCTTTTGAAAATGATTATATATATATATATATATATATATATATATATATATATATATATATATATATATATATATATATATATATATATATATAAAAAAAAAATATATATATATATATATATATATATATATATATATATATATATATATATATATATATATATATATATATATATATATATATATATATATATATTTAATTATATTAATTAAAACAAGGGTTTGGTCACATAACATCTTCAACAATAGAAGGATAATGCATTTTAATTTAAACATGTTATTAAAATAGGGAAAAAAACTAAATTCAACTCAATTTAATATATTCCGGTTTCTCTTGATTTGTCTCATTTATTAAAATTTAACTTAATTTTTTTGCCCACATATTAATTGGAATGAACTAATTTTTAAACTGTGATCTATTTTGTTTTTATTAGATTAGCTTCAGTTTTGGCTTTGAAACTGACAAAAGAAACTGTATTATGCACAATGGGCATCCTATTGAAAATATTAATTTAACAGAGAGATCTGTTGTACTCGTATATGCTGAGCACTGTATACAACAACACTGCAGGCTTCCTCTCTTCCTGTGGTTCTCAGGGTTTCTCTCAATAATTTGAAAATTTCCACTTAACCAAGATCTTCAACCCACAACAGGTGTATGTCTATCTTTAAATTTTCCACTCCATCAAGAGAAACAAACGTTCCTCTAAACAAAAAAAATTGGAGCAGGTCTGTTCTGTGCAGGTGGTGTTACAGAAACAATACGAGTGACCTCTTTTCCATTTCTCCATCTTTATCTGTTCTTCTCTCGAGCAGAAGGTCAAAGAGAATTTCCTGACATTTTCAGGCCTGGCTAACTGGAGGAAAGGTTCGTCTGTGTGAAGGCTAAAGATAATGTTTACTTTCCCTTGCCTTGTAAGCAAGCAACCACTTTACCATATGTGAGTTTGCATGCGAACAAATCCATAAACAGAGGCACATGCTCGAGCAGACATGCTTTTACAGAGGCACACATGCATATGCTTCCATTATCTTCTCTTTGTTCTTCATTCATGAGCAGGTTTCTTCAGCCCTTTTCAGAGGCCCACCGGAGACAAGGGGCCTGTGTTGTGCACAAAGAGCTCGCAAGCACACCTGCTGTCTGTACAAGACTGTGAGCTAATCAGGAAGTGGTTGAAGAGAAGTTTGCAGCAACAACAACAGTCTCATGCTGTCACATTTTTAACATGAATACCTGTCATTACCTGTCATAATAACTTTGTAATAAGTATTTTTCTGTTATATGTTTTATATAAAAATGTATTATACTTATCATCTATTAAATTGTACAACATTATAATATAAATTAATGTAATAAAAATATATATTAACAATTGATGATATATAATCACAAGTCCACAAGAACTGGAATATCTTGATATTTATTTCAGTATGTTGATACTAGGGATGGCATGGTGGCATAGTGGGTAGCACTGTTGCCTAAAAGCAAGAAAATCGTTGGTTTAAGCACCAGCTGAGTTGGCATTTCATTGTGGCTCTCCTGGTATTTACATGGGTTTCCTCTGGGTGCAAAAAGGTGAATTAGGTAAGCTAAATGGTCCATAGTGTAGGCGTTTATATCCTGGTCCTCCAGGTTGGGGGTTGAGCGATGCGCCAATGACCAACCTCGTATAGATTTTATGTTCCTTAACACCTACATGGTGCAGGGAAACATCAACTTTGATATAAACGGCCCTGGGAGTAAGAGTAAGTATGTATGTTGGTACTAGGGCTGCACGATAATGTAAAAATTGGATACTGCTATATGAATACAGTTATAGAATAGTACTATTAGATGGATTTATGGGGAGTATTCAGGTAAAGAAATTGAATAATCAAAACGCAAAAAATGCTTTTCTTAATTTGCTTTGTGAAAATATTTCAAAATTCTTAGATAAAAAAAAATGTTTTGTTTTCCTTAAAACAAGTTTTTCCTTTAAACAAGCACAATTATCTTCCAGTTAGGCATGTTAAAATATCTTGTTTTCACAACAAAATGTAGACATTCTAAGTAAGAAAAAGTTTTTTTTGTGTGCATAATTTGTATACATTCTGTTTAAATACAGTTATTAATAACCTTACTGTAGCTCCTGCTCAACTTTAATCCAGACTCAGCATTGCATATCTTGTGATGTGACTATTGCAGGTGCACATTGCGATATTGATATTGAAACTATATATTATGCAGCCCTATTTGGTACATTAAACTGAATCAAAATATTAAGAAGAGGACGGGGCTTTCTTTTTGGACATCACTGCAAACTAACATTAAGAGGAGCGTGGTTAAGAATATTGTTGCTGAAACTGACGTCAACAGAGGAGGACCGACACTGGATATGTGGAAGCAGGTGGTCAGACTTTGATTAAAGATTACTAAAAAAACTTTTTTTTAGCTGATTAACTTGCAAAGATTAATTCTCCAAAAGAAAAAGAATTATGGCTAGACTTCAATATGAATTAACAATAATCTATTATCTGCATTTAATAACGGTCATAAATGAGAAATAAAGCAAAAAACTACAACAACAACAAGTAAACGGTGATATTGTCATACAGGTTTTATAACATCACAATCCGAATGATAAAAATAGCTTCAGTCTACAGTGGACATCACTAATCCTCTATGATCTGACCCAAGAACTTGTATTTAATAAAGCATGCTTCTCAGATATCTTTTTATTCATCCATTTATTTATTTGGCTTCAACTGCTGTTGGAGGCATTGTTTTTATGTCAGACTGTTGGGCAGAGTTTAGCATAGCGGCTGCAGATAGAAGGATGTGGCGCACAAAGCAAATAAGCACCGCTGGGCCCTTCTGTCGATTGGCTCTCTGCTTCCGTCTGACCTCCACCCAGAGGAAAGCCACAAGGCTGCGGCTGTTCCAGAAACAGTAAACAAGGCTGCAAGTGTCTCTGAGGACACTTCCCCAATCGTACTCTATCCTACATACACATCCACAAACCATTCATGCAATCACAACAGAGACTCCGGCTAGAATCCATTCATAAGGGCCTATAGCTAAGTAATATATGTGATTTAGAGGACATAAACTTAGACCAAGTAAAAATGTGTTTGACTATTCTAGAAGTCTGGACCATGACAGTCTTTGCCACTTAAAAAACATGAGCGGGTTGTTGTTTTAGCTGCAGATGTCTTATCAACATGACTTTATTGGGGTGAGACTGCTCCTCTAATCCCCCCTCCTGTCCTTCCTTCATCCTGCTTTTTGTCTTTTCATCTTGTGTCCTTTTTTTGCATTGTTAAGTACAATGTCCTCATTTGAAATGACACAGCTGGATGTCTTTAAGCTAAAATGAAAAAAAAAAGTTTGGTGTGTCCCCCTCTGCGGGCTAGAGGAAGTTACCATTGGGTTGAGGGCCACCAGGGTTGGGTATCCATCACAACGGGGGTCCCTCGGATTCCTCGTCAGATCGGTCTAATTGTTGGTTTTGTTGCATAAGCAGGACCTGATTGTCCAGGCAGGTCCTCAGTTTGTCTTCGGTCAGGGTAAGACGCTCCTCGAGGACAGCAACGGTCTGAGATGAGAACCAAGAGTTTAGGTGTGGTAAGATGTGCTTTTGTAAGTAAGAAAGAATCCATTGTATATTGTTAATATTGTAACAAAGAAATGTGTGGGGAAATCCAGATCATGTGGATTCCTATTAAAATTACTATATTCTGCATGCAGAAAACTTGCTACATTTGCACATGGTATTTTTTTTTTGTCAATTTGATCACAAATGGACAATGGATGAATGGGTCAATCTGGATTGCTTCTATGGTGTAAACGCTTATATAGTAAATTGATTCTATTCTAGTACTTACCTTTTTGTTGTTGGTTCAAACACAAGGGGGGAATTCCAAATAAAGTTTGTAAATATTATTTACAATAATTTGAGCTTGTTCAGTTTTGATCACTTGCTGATGCAACCAAAATTGATTAGAATGGAATGCTATCATAGCATAAACTCATGTTGTTGAATGTACGGAAACATTGGGCTGGGCAATTAAACTAAATTAAAATGGCAAATGTGATTGGCCAAAGCTGCAATGATCATGCACACTTTGTTTGGTGAATCTCCTCTGAAAACCAAATAGAAAGAAAAAAACAACAAAAGCCCCATTATTGTATTATAAACAGAAGATTAAACTTTTTCATTGATTCAATGTTAATAATATTCAAGCAACTATGGAATCATCTCACAGATTTATTTCAAACACCCAACTGATGTTATGAAGTTCACTAAGAAGTGACTTAAACATCTGTCATTATCACAGATTGATTATCCCCGATATCATTATTGTCAGATTAAATTTCTTCCGATTTATTTATTTTTAAAATTATTTTTAATGAATTATTTTCATCTTTATTTTTGTTAGGACAGTATAGATAATTGACAGGAAAGCATGGGGAGCAGAGAGAGGGGAAGGATCGGCATAGGACCGCGAGGCGGAATCGAACCCGGGTCGCCGCGAGCACCGGAGTGCGTGTGTCGATGCACTAACCACTAGACCACTAGCGCCGACAAATTTTTTTCGATTTTGAACGTGATTTTGTTTAGCTTGTCAGTGAACCATGACTCTGTAATAAATGCTGCTCCATCTGAAACCACATGCTGGAGGTTTATTAGAACTGGCAACTTTACTGACAAAATAAAAAATGAAATTGAATTTTTGATAAAGTGCACTAACCAGACAGGGTTTAAACTGTCAACTTTGTGTGACTTGAAGGCCAAAATGTGCAAAACACAATGTCCTATTATCAGTCTTGATTCTAATAAAAACCAGTTCTGCATTTTTGTGGCTTTCAGAGCAGAAATGAAAGCTGCTGTTCTACATGCTGTTATCTACTTTCATAATCATATGTAAAGTGCACAAGCTTATTCTCAGTATTCCACTGAAAGGACAGAAAAAGCCCATAGATGCATGCATTCACCTATAAACCTTTCCCTCGAGTACTTGTGATCTGATCAATGAAAAAACTCACAAAAAAAAAAAAAAGGCCAACTTTCGCTAAAGTAGCTTATAGTAGTGACTAGAAAAACATGCTTTCTGTTTTTCTTAGTACACTAAAGCAGGACTATTCAACAGATTAAGATGACCTAAAATAAATTCACCTGGGTCAGGATGTCCAGCTGCTGTACAATGTTCTCCAGAGTGCTAGTAAGGCTTGATGGAATACCAGAGCGCTCTGCTGGAGATGCTGTCATGCCGCCAGCAAATCTTTCCTCTTGGTTTTCATCCTCTTCTTCTCTGGCTTGTGTATGAGTCCGAAATGGACCTGAGTCCATTCCTGAGGTGAACTGAGCTCTGCTGCTTGATGCACCATCATAGTTTCTTGCATCCTGGGGAATAAGGAAACCAAAACAGAAAATTCTGTGATGATTAATTCACTATCGAGACAAAAAATGTGCATCATTTTTTTCAGCAATTTGAAGGAAAGGCAATAACATTTTAATTTGTTCTTATTACTTAGTTGTTGTAACTCATTGACAAAGCCATATAACTTACTTTCGTTTGTAGAACAGAAAAGAAGATGCTTTGTAAATTGTCATAAGTGCTTTTTTCATTGAAATAATCGATTCAAGAGTTTGCCCTTGCCGATGATTAATTATAAAGCGTGTTTGGCATGCTGTCCCGGGAGAGAGCGCCGAGCTTGTGAGATCCTCAAGCACGGGGCTCCTTGCAGGGCGAGAGGGGAGTCTGAGCTTAGGTAGGTCTCGAGAACTCTTCTGCTTGATTATGAATTGGCTATGGACATTGTTTGCTGAAGTCATTGCTTGCCTATAATGACGATTTAATTTGTCAATTTATTCATATTACCATGTTTTGGTCTGTGGGAGGAAACTGGAGTGCCCGGGGAAAACCCATGCAAACATGGGGAGAACATGCAAACTCAGCATGGAAACGCCGACCTGGCCAGGTAAGGTCTGAGCCAGTGACGTTCTTGCTGTGAGGCAATAATGCTAATTATTGGACCTTCGTGCTGCCCTGTTGAGAAATGGGCGGGGGGAGTAGGGGTGGAAGGGGGGATTCTTCAAGACGAAGATGGCTAAGGTAAGATGCTTTGGTTATTTATAGTGATTTAAGCATCGTCTGATTGGTGGATTGTGCGCTAGCTAACGAGGATCAGCTGCCATCAATCATCAGCGCGTGCTCCTCTAGAAATTAATTTATAAATAAACTTTACTAAATACAATACAAGTAGGTTATATTTAGGTATGTTTCACTCTTAAAGCTATTTTATGGTTTGATAAGACTTCAAAAGGGCTAGTCACATCCTTAATGCTACCATATTTTGCCAATGTACCATTGGCTGAATATCTGATGCATATGGCACATTAAATGGGAAACATTTTGGAAGTTGTTGTCTTTCTTCAGATTGTCACAATGTTTAACGATCTGCCTTTGTAACACCAAGGTCTCATCTTACACCAACTTTACTGTGACAATGAGCGCTTATAAGGATCAACAAAACAGACATTCAAAAGCATGTGACATTCACAGCCTATACTCTTTAAAAGATATAGAAGGACAGTTTTGCTTGAGGCACTTTGTGTAAAAAAAAAAAAAAAAAGCATGACTGTGTTTTGTAAGGACATTGCTTTTGTATTTTCACACAATCAAACAGGTAACTGAACAAAACAAACTGGTCGATAAAAGTGTCTCTTCACCAGTGAATGCTGCAATGGAGTCCAAATCTAACAAAAACTCTGGCTAATCAAGACTTCTCGTTTTTGAAGTTGCAAAGTTTGTTTTGTATTCTACAGATGAAAAACTGTCATACAGTCTTGAGCAGTTAATTAAGTTTAAAGTTCACCATGGTAGCGATTACCTACAAAGGAGGAAAAAGCACAACAGCACTATCATGTTTTTAGTTATTACATATGATAGAAATACAGAATGAGTTCATGGGCCTCTGAGCCAATCATGCATAGCCTACAACAAAAATCCAGACCAGCTCCAGAACAGAGACACAAAGCAAGGAGGAGGAGGAGGAGGAGGAGGAGGAGGAAAGGAGGGTTATACATTCCTGTCCTAATGCAGGAAGAAAATCGATTGCAGCCCCTTACTTCCTGTGCAGCGTCCTGACTTCAAAGCTCAGGCCTGAGAGAGAGCATCACAGCCTAAGAAGGGAGGGGAGGAGGTGAACAAAGCTGTCAGTGTGTGGAAGGGTCGCTTCTGGGGTCCTCCAGCACCCACCAGCCACATCTGGGCAACATCTGCTAGACTCATTTACACACACACACACACACACTACGATCCAAACCCTGTATCTTCTTCCTATGGGTTTAGTTTGTGAAAAACAGCTCTTGGAAAATACAATCTGTACCAGTTGTCGTGATTTTTGTAGTTGCAAAAACTATGGAAAAAGTTTCCACCTTTTACCATGATTGCATCATACTCCTTTTGGGAGATCTAATATAGGTTCTTTTTTATAATCTGTTCTAACCCACAATAGGTACTTCTAGTTATGTAAGTGTGCGATGATAGTGCGAATGCATCAGATCAGGGTGCATATTTTTGTGATGACGGATTCTTTTTCAGGCCTCAATAAAATGTAGAACGACAACCAACTGGAGGTCAGTGGTTCAAAATCCCAAATCTTTGCATGAAAGTAAGTTGAGCTTTTCATTGATTAGGGAGCAATGCACACTGTTTGAAAGGACCCTGTAAATTGGAACACCATCCATGCATAGGGCTTCTCCTTTAACGAGCTGCTTATTTGAATTAAATAACAAAGACAGGCTAAATATACAGAGCTATGGCTCACATTGACTAAAATTGAAAACCACTGCTTTAGGTGATTTTGTCTCTTAGTTTTCATTTTAGCTCTATCAATGAAATCACATTCTATCTCCATTATCATACATCACACAAATATGACAACCAAGACACAATGAATAGTTGTTGAGTGAGACTTGGTTCTAAACATCAGATTTTGCCAGGATTGCATCACACTCAAAATGGTACAGATAAACAAGACTGAATGTTTTCAGCTTGTCCTCTTTCAACCACTTTCAGCGGCAGCTGTGCAAGTGTAAACGTTCATGTGTTCGAACAGCCATGAAAAATCATGTCGTCTCCAACTACTGACTGAACATGTGAGCGATGCTATGAGAAGTATATGCAAATTAGGACCAAAATCACAGTTGCCATCCATTCATTTTTCATTTGCAGTATTTGCTTTTCTTACTCACTCACAAGCCAAGTAACATGAGTTTGTTTGGTCAACAGTACTCGCTATTGCAGTGATCAGTTATGTTTCAGACCGAGACAAAATACTTTCTAAGGTAGTAACTAGAGATGCTTTTGAACTTGTGATAAACAAGGGAGGTACAGTAACATGAGCACTAATGATCACTAAAAATAAGCTCATATCAATAAAATAGAGGGCCTTAAGGATTGCATCATGTCATTTTTCTTGAGAAAAAGATTTAGTGGTAAGGCAGTGGCGCAGTAGGTAGTACTGTCGCCTCACAGCAAGAAGGTCGCTGGGTCGAACCTCGGCTCAGTTGGCGTTTCTGTGTGGAGTTTGCGTGTTCTCCCTGCCTTCGCGTGGGTTTCCTCCGGGTGCTCCGGTTTCCCCCACAGTCCAAAGGCATGTGGTACAGGTGAATTGGGTAGGCTAAATTGTCTATAGTGTATGAGTGTGTGTGTGTGAATGTGTGTGTGAATGTTTCCCAGGGATGAGTTGCGGCTGGAAGGGCATCTGCTGCGTAAAAACTCGCTGGATAAGTTGGCGGTTCATTCCGCTGTGGCGACCACGGATTAATAAAGGGACTAAGCCGACAAGAAAATGAATAAATGAATGAAAAAGATTAAGTTAAGACATTATGATGGCAAAGTAGTTTTAAGAACAAAATTCACATGCACAATAATCTATAACATGCATTCCGCAAAATAAATAAAATTATAACCTATTCGTATGGACACAGGTCATTAAGTATATTGCACAAGAAATTGAATTAGAATTATTCTCCAAAGCTTTCTAGGAAAAAATATCAGAGATAACCTTTCCAAAGCACAAGCTGATCCAACATGAGACTTATGTTGTATTTTTTTACGGTCTTACGTAATTGCACTTAAAACTGCCTTAAAGCAGAAATGTCAGACAAAGCGTTTTGGACAAAGAATTAGCCGTTGTTGCGTAGCGAATTAATGACCTCTTCTTCCAGTGCTTTAACAGGGTACCTGGGGTTGCCGGTGAAGTCTTACACTCTTTCTGTTCCCTTTGTAATTTATGAATGGAAGAATATGCCTTTTCCTAGAACGTGCACTTCAACAACCTCAAAAATCAGTATTGCAGTATGAAGTTTAAAGTGGACACAGGTGGGTCATTACAGTCTGAACATATTCATTCATCTCCGAGGCCAAACCGAGGGTCTTTATGCCAGCGGAGTTATAATTTATGTCAACAGGCTTGCTGGCCGCTAAGCAGGTACTTCACTGGGCCATTGGGAATATTTATGAGCTCGCTCAACAACGACGAAAACCTCCCAACAAGTCTTTGAAATATCACTCTGTTGCTCATTGAACACCCGGGAAATGGAGCATAATGACTGGATACTTGACAAGATCAGAGCAGCAGTTGAATTCGTGTCTGGTTGTGTACTCATTAGGAAAAGGGAAGACACCTTCTCAACAGCCTCCTTGCAACAATATCGGCTCCTCATTAGCGCTAATATTAGAACGATCTGTATGTGGTGGTGCAAGAAATGTCAAATCGTCCTTCATTTGCAGGAGAAAGACTGAAAGTCCTAAAATGGTTTGTTTTATTTCAAAAACCCATCCTTAATGAACCACTCAATGGTCTTGTGATAGAAGATGTTTTCCTGTCATGCCATGTAATGCTATTAAAGCAAGATTTCTTATACAAGGAAATCCTTATTGAAACCAAAGGACACATTAGCTTTTTGACCTGCTAGCCTCTTCATACCCTGGTGTCATTTTCAGGGCTCCATCTCTTTCTTTTACAGTGTTTCTGTACATCAGAGAATGGTTCCTGGCATGTGAAGTATATGGATAATGGGGTTTAAGCTAGTCTCTAGCTGGAGTCACTGGATAGATTAGGTTTCATATTAGCGTGCACATGTTCTGTTCTTCCTGCACTTCTAACAGGGTCGATAGTATTAAAGTTGAGAAGGAAGTGCCAGCTAAACCCACTTATTTTAATAACATTAGCTTTATGTTTTTAGTTTGATTATCTTTTTTAGGTTGAGATCAGAGGGCTGAATGTACAAAGTCTAAAAATGTATCTGTGAATCCAAAATGGAAACTCAATTTAGCCTTTTTTGAGAGCATGACGCATCTGATGGGGGAAACAGGACATTTTTTTCCTAATTTCTTAATAGAGTAATGCCTTGTACATTACCATTTAGCTTAATGGGCAAATGTTATTAATTCAACCTAATGCAGTGTCATAACCAATGAAGTTTTATCTATCCAAGTGCATCAATGATGCACTTATCAATTGCATCTATCCACATGCAATTCTACTTTTAACTATTTTACTAATATTAATGTTCAGTTGTTTTTGTATGCCTGCACATGTCTGCATGTGTTCAATAATTTTTTGGGAATCTATATACGTTACAATTCATAATTTCTATATGTAATTAGGAAACAACTTCTAGAAACTTTTTATAAATACAGTTCATATCTTTTGTAATATGATAAGCCAGTTGCATTGCAATCTGGAAAGTTCATTGAACCAAAAATCACTTCGCTGCTATGTCAAATTATCATATTCGCACATGTCCTACTTCACCCATTACGATGATGGCTATTTTTGCAACCCAGCTCTGACACTTCTTTACGATATGGTGTATTTGACCCTCCTGCTGGCTGGCCTTGTGGAAAAGTGAAACCAACACTTGTCAGTCTGAAATGTAGGCCACATCCTGTCAGGGGACCAAAACCGCAGCTGTCTGGAGAACCACGAGCCTCGCACAGGAGGTCAGGTGATGGGTGAAGACCAAAAAACACCCGCTTATTTTTTTGCTTTGGTGTGCATCGGTGCTCAGGAAATGGTCTTTGAAATGGGTCTTTGTCTGAAAAATGAGGAACACACACTTCCGGGACGAACACAAACCCTGACCCTGGGCTTCAAAAGCAGAGCTGTTTGGTTTAGTCTTCCAGATGAAAAGATAGAAAACACAAAGCCATCCTGAAAGACTGGAATATCAGAGATGTAAGCTATGGCAGAGGGAAGCAGACACTTCCTTTTTCCCTCTCACCGTCTGTTCGTGTATCAAAAACCAGCGTTCATACTCTCGCCCACACGTTGGCTTCAGGGTAGATAAATATCCGTTTTCAGAGATACCACAAAAACTGCAGCATTTTATAACTAGTGCTGTGACTAAGTGGTTATGTCACATTTCGATTGAGACTGAAGTGTACACCATCATAGAGAACAACACAGCGAATGTAGCAATAAAGCGCACAGATAGCTGTCATTGCCCTTTCGAGTGCCCATACCAAAGCTGACCTGAAACCACTGAATGCCAAGTCCACAGGATATGATATAACTCACTTATGCAAAGCAGCCTGCGCTGCTTCAATCTAGAATAAATAGAATGGATTTAAAAACAATCAGACACAATGATCATGATTATTTGTGGATTCTTTTAAAGTAATAGATTACATTAAAAGTTAAAGACTTGGAGTTTGAGAGTTGGTACTGAAATCTAAAGCTGAACACAAAAAGTGGGGATCCCTCTATGAAAGGGGTAATGAGGGACAACGGATGCTGCGTTCTGACCCAATTCATATTTGGAGGCACAGTTTCAGATCCCACAGACTGGATGAGTCATCTGGCTCATTCGCGCGCGCGCGCACACACACACACAGACACACACCGAAATGATTGCAAATGCACTAAAATCAGGCTGAGGGAATCACAAAATGGAAACACATTAAAATTGGAAATAATGTAAAGGAAATGTATTTTTATCTGAAATGAAAAGGTAGTAAGTGCCACTAAAGACAAGGCAGGCAGACATTCCATCACTCCTTAAACAAAAAAAAATAAAATAAAGATTCAAATGTAAAAAATGATATATTTAATAGAGTAAATAAAGTAATATAGCTTTTTATATAGTGTGTTTGTTCGGTACATAAATCTTACTAAATTTTTAAGGTGCTAAAAAAAATAAAGAAACATAAAACCAGTACTTTCCCACACGTAAGAGCTAAGCTGCTAACAAATGACAGGAACTTGGCTTTGTCCCCATACAACAGGAAGGGTACAGTAAGGCCACCAAGTTCCTGGAAACCATGTCCATCATTTCCCTATCCAGCCTTCACACAACTCTATTCATTTCCACTCAAGGGCCAGTGACTCACCGCGTCGTGATAGAGAATTTCTGCATTAAATAACATTGTGAATCCCTTGCTCGCCACCTAAAATGCTTGTTTTGTCTGGGACGTGGCACATTTTGTTATTGTTTGCACCCTGTTGCCTGGAATGCAAACAAGGTTAAACATACAGGCTGCAATGTAGGTGGTGCTGGTGTCAAATGAGGATGTGGAGGAGGAAATGTAGCCCCTCAGAGAAGGCAAAGATGAGTCACTGCAAGAAAATTGAAGGTTAAGTCTTGAAGAAGCAGTTTATGCACTATTTTAATTCCTCATAACGAAGACTTAGTATCTTCAGGTAAAATGCCACTGTAAAAGTGGATAAAAATGCTGATGTTAAAAACAGACCTGGTATGACACAATGCTGGCCTTAGATTTGGTTAAAGAGGAAGAGGAAAGACTGGTGAATGAACAATTTTAGCTCATAAATTGCAAATAGTCTTCACAACAAAAGGAAAAAATGAGGAGAACATAAATTATATTTTATTTTAAATATATAGGTTGACATTTAATATATATTTTAATTCTCTATTTAGAATTATCTTCTAGTACTTGTAATATCAGGATCAACAACATTTTGCTGGTGAGTATTCTGAACAGAACCATGAAACGAAACATGGGATGTTTCATGGTTTACCCCAGTTTGGAAAATGATTTCAAAGTTACTCAAATATTCTGTTATACCATTTTAGGGTATATGCAAGTTGTTGTTTTGTTTTCGAAGACTATTTAATTTATTTAGGAGTTTATTTAGAATTCTTTCAGCAAATGAGCATCCACATCAAAGCTTATGATCAGTCCACGATTCAGTAAAGATCTGAAAAACAAATAGCTTTTACACCAACATCCTACAGACCAACTATAGACTTGAACATTGTGAGATCACACTTTATTTTGATGGTCCGTTTGTTGAATTTAAGTTACATTGCATCTAACTGCCAACTAATTCTCGTTAGATTATAAGTAGACTGTTAGGTTTGCGTTAGGGTAAGTTGACATGAACGTCAACAAAGTTTCATATAGTCAGTTAAATGTCTGTTGAAGGAGCAGTATCAACAGATATTAAGCAGACAGTCTACTAATACTCAAGTAGACCATCAAAAGAAAGTGTTTCCATCTCAATGGCTTATTTATCTCCACAGATAAGATATCGAAAGATTCCTTTTTAAGAAATCAGTGTTTTTGAAACTAATGAATGACAGCACAAGTCAATGATTTATTTTATTTATGTAGCATGACATGTTTATGAATTTAAAATAATGTAAATGTTTCTCAAATAAAATATTTTCAACAGGGGGAAATTGATATTTTTATCCAAGGTTATCATATCGTCAGAGTCTGCGAGTCGATTACAAAAAGAAACAATTCCTCGATTCCAAGCATTGAGAATTGGGGTTAGGGTTAGAATTTCTGACACTCTTGCTAATAATGATCAGATGCATTTCGTCAGATACATTCGGTTCTATCTGCGTTCTGAATGATTTTGAGATATTGAGCTTCAAAGTTTTTGCATTCCATAGCAAACAGTATGTGTGTAACATTTGCTTTTTAAATATAAAGTCTTAATATGTAAACAACCTATAAAAAACATCCCATAATGTAAATAAATTGTCATTTAATAAGAATATGTCAATAACTCAATTTTAACAAAAATGTCAGATAGAACCTTATAATTCTAAGGTGACGATTTTCTAAAAACAGATTGGGTTGGACAGTACATAAAAAACAGAGTTACGTTTCCTCGTGAGATGAGGCTGGTAAAGACAAGATGAGCTTAAGAGAGGGTATGAAAGAGAAGTGTGTTGGCTCAGGTCAGACTCACTATAGCAGATACAAATTGCTGCTGGTTGTGGCAGCCGTAATGTTTGAGAGCCGGAAACCATTAACATGGCATTACGTGGCGGATGGAGGGCAGGAAATTAAATTGGTCTGCCTTTGAGTAACTGATGTCACAGTTCTCCCTGTGGGTAATTGATTATTACTGCCTTCCGCTGGCTAAGAGCAGTTTGGATGTGGGTCATGCAGGGATGAGGAAAACAGGAGTCGGATGAGTTTGATTCATTCATTAATCTCACTGATTCAGTTCCTGAGTTCAGCTCACTCTTAGTCAGTGGATTACCAGCTAACTTTTAGCCCTCGGTTTAAACTACACATAAAGCTATTATAAGGCTTCAGGACACCTTAGGAATTAGAAAAGCTGTGTTTATTATACTTTTAGCTCCCATGCTTTCACTCCTTTTTATTTATGTTTTCAACTAACAAAAAAAAAAAAAAAAGAAAAAAGAAAGGATTAGGACGTCATGCAAGATTCATACAAATAAAACATTTATGCAAAATGAACAGCAATTGATTATTAAATAAATTTTATTATTTAAATTTAATAGTGTTACTATTCTATTTATTCTTTATTTTAAAAAAAATATATTTTGTAAATATTTATTTTATGTATAACTTTGTATATTATTTTATAAATAAAAATAACTTATTCAAAACAAACATTATTAATACTGTGTGATAATATAAATATGTGCGTATGATTAGTACAAAACAACTAAAACTGAAATATTTTTTAGAATATATTTTTTAAACATTTGTTAAAAAGTATTGTATATTATTTGTAATAAATGTCAATTATTTATACATTTTGCAAGCAATTTATAAAATACAGTTTTTTGGATAATGGTGATTTTCTAATTCATTTTATGTAATTGTTACTATAACAATTCATTATATACAATACATAATATAATAATTTGTTACATTTGTATCAATTCTAAATAAAAAAGACTTAAGAATAAAGCATCGAATCATGAATGAGGTCATTTACCAATAATTACTAGTAAAAAGTACAGTAACTAAACCACATGCAGAAAAAAATATAGGTTACGGGCAAACCCAAGCTGATAATTAAGACACATATATGTCAGTGTACATAAGCAGGGTGAGAAAAAAAAATCCAAAGTCCAACAGCACTTCAGAAAAACCAGAAGTGCAATAAAAACGAGCAGTAAAGCACGTACTTATCTGGCCTTCAATTCAGGACTCTGCAAGTAAATGCGAGAAAGCAAAATAAGGAATAATTCTTACCATACTTCTCGAGGTGATTGATTACATTAGAAAATTGTATTTATATCACGCTTTATGACATTTAATGTTTAGATATGCAAACAAGGCAATGTTTACTTAATGAAAATGTGCAATTAATTTGCATACATTTCTACCGCAAAAATCTGAACTCTCCATTTTTAACATTTGATTTAAAGGTTTTTAAGAGACGATTTTGTTATTATCTTTTATAACTTTATAGTTCAATAATTACTGCAAACATAAGCATAAATCATTTCTGTATTCAAATGTTATATACGATAAGGCAAATTAGAATAAAAATATATAAATACAAAGTTTAAAAATACATACACATATCTCTCTCTCTCTCTCTCTCTCTCTCTCTCTCTCTCTCTCTCTCTCTCTCTCTCTATATATATATATATATATATATATATATATATATATATATATATATATATATATATATATATATATATATATATAGTCTGGTGTGCAGTATGTATGAGCTTAGATTAATATACTGCCTTTAATTAAGTATTGTAATTGAACTCTACAGCCACAAACTAATGAGGTGCAACAAAAAAAAAAGGTACAAGCGTATTTTGGATGTTTTCTTTACATTAGACAGCAAAAACACCCCAAAAGTCTCGAAATGGGGGATGTAAAAGAGTTTTGGCCTGCAGTGTCTTACTTTAATGCACAGATCCACTGATCTCCCAGCCAATGATTAACAGCAGGGTCAACAGCCCAATGACTGTAAAAGCTTTGCTATCAGCAGGCGATATCACGCGTCCAACTGACACCTCATTGAGACGTGTTGAAGCAAACCTCCATCAGCAAACTTTTCACATCCGCTCTTCTGTTTTTTTTTTTTTTTTGTGGCTTTGCAATCAAAAAAAGATAAGAAAACACTTGCACAAGGTTAAATGAGAACACGATGTACGACCATGTTGTAAAGGTGATACATAAAGGCCATGTGTTGCACATGTGGCACGTTGAGCAATCATAGGGGTTAATAGAGTTGTCATATAAAACTCTCATAAAGTGGGTGGAATAAAGTGAGGTTATTTTAGGATGAAAAAAAGGGGAATTGAGCTAATAATTCCGACTTTAACTCTATGATTTTTTTTAAACACTGCATTTTTTCAATGCAATATTTTCCATTACAACTAATTTTCTGTAAAATAAAATTACATAAATAAAAAAATAACGAATAATATGAAACATTTTTGTTTTATTTATTTATAACTAATTAACAAAACACAATATAAACAAAATATACACCCAAATAATGATTTGTGCTTGTACAATCTACTTATTTAAAATGCACTGAAACACAATTCTGGAGATTTTTTTTCAAAACCTAATGGTTTATATGTTGTATCTACTTAAATTTATGTTAATTTAATTAATTGATTTGTGTTGAGACAAAATGAATACATTGTGTAAAAGCCTGCATTTTTACAGTGTACAAATTTGATACACAGTTGAACTACTTTTATAACAAAACAAAACCAAAATACTTCTGACAGCAAAAATAAATAAATAAATGAAAAAAATAAAAAAATAAAAATACAGAAAATTTCAAACAAACAACCAGTGATTTTATTTTAGCAGAAAACATTCTAATCATAAACAGTTTGAAAAGATGTTTGGCACATGTTGTGTTTTCAGATGAATGTTCATTTAGATCATTTTTCATAAACCAAGTCACTGAAAACACTTTTATGATGAGCTGCTCACGGTAAATGATCACAGTGCTGCACTTCAGATAACATATATTTCTATAATTACAATCTAATCGTTACAATCTGATAATAATTGAATATTCTCAAGTTTTGTGATGTGACACTTTCATGTTCTCAGGTACTGACAAGCATTTCACATACTTTCTCGATGAGTGTTCAGTGTAGGACTTAAAATTTTTAGTAAGTCAACACACTGAAAAAAAAAATACACTGGATCTACTACATTTTTTTAGGTAAGTGGTTGCAAACAACATATATGGGCTGAACTCAAGCTAATTAAATATAGTATTGTTCAACTTTGTTTAAATTCATCCCATACTAGGGCTGGGCGATAAACTGTTTTTATTGAATAACCCCAGTGTGAAGTTTACATCGATTTTTTGAATGAAAATCGTTTTTCACCCTTACACTTCACACTCCCCTCTGTGTTACCGTAGTTCCCTCCACATTTGCCATAGAAACACACAAAACAACATGGCAGTAAGCCGGGAATATAAATGTTGCTCTCTTTAAAATGAAAACGAACACAGTTGCACAAACACACCTGCCAAAAAAAAAAAAAAAAAAAAAACTCGGACATAATTCAGGGCTCCTAGTCATGCATTCACCATCAGAGATGCTCATTTAAACCTGCGTGCCACACCTTATGTTTGTAATGGATAAGACAAGTAATGGAGAAAACGAGCACACATGAGAGGAATTGTTACTGATCTGATGTTTATTCATTAATTTTCTTGCCGGCTTAGTCCCTTTATTAATTCGGGGTTGCCACAGCGGAATGAACCGCCAACATATCCAGCACGTTTTTACGCAGCTGATGCCTTTCCAGCTGCAACCCATTTCTAGGAAACATCCACACACACTCATTCACACACACACTCCTACACTACTGTAAATTTAGCCTACCCAATTCACCAGTACCGCATGTCTTTGGACTGTGGGGGAAACCGGAGCACCCGGAGGAAACCCACGCGAACGCAGGGAGAACATGAGGCTCGAACCAGCGATCTAGTCACCTTCTTGCTGTGAGGCGACAGCACTACCTACTGCGCCACTGCGTCACCTGATCTGATGTTCAAAATCAACAATGCTGTTTTCGGATAAATGAAGTGGCCCAGCCTGACAACACTGACAAAATAAAGCTTCTTTAGTCCGGTCTCTTTTCAAGACAAAATCTAAAACAGATATAAAATGGTAGGGATTAAGCCACAGGAAGGTTGTATAACTCTTTTTTTTTCGCGATCTTACTTTCTCTTTCTAAGATTTCACTCTCTGACATGTACCTCGCAGGACTTGCGTTAGGGCTCCCCCTACCGTAATATACCTAAAATACAGATTGCTGTAAAACTCGCCAATGGCAGGGAATGGTTTTCTCTAGTTAAAACCTAGAGATCATTTATCAAATTACATATAAATCATTAATAATGTCCTTCAATTCAGTCACATTCAGCGGCCATCATCCTTGAACCAATCTCTATCATTGTAAGCTGCTCGTTTTTATGTCTGTTCCGTTGCTCCATTTGTTAGATGTTTGCTCTCACTTTATTTTGCAGTCTGAAGCACGACAAACACACAAATGCCTAATTTGCACCACAGGGTCTAATCGCATCTTTTCATTGCCTTCACATGTAAATCCCTCGCACTTCATCCGGGTCAGCTTACTGCACAGGCTGCAAAACAATTCTGCCCACTTCTATGTAATGTAATGATTGTGAGGCTGCAGGTGAGACGTCATTTTTCGAGAGACACTCAAATACATCATGTGTGCTGCGTATGCAATGTCTTTAAGTCATGTAAAACAATTAATTGCAAATTGAAATAAATTTATTTTAAATATAAATTTGGAATTGGATGTTTTATGAGATTATTTACATTTTGTTAAATGTTTTAGTGTTTAATTAAACAGGATTGCAAAAATTTGCGACTTCGTTGATTTTGCATCGGATACAGTGATCGCGGAATTGCAAAAAACTAGGGGGTCTATGTAGTTTACTTCCACTGTAATTGTATGAAATGGTGTAATTTATATTATTATTATTATTATTATTATTATTATTATTATTATTATTATTATTAATATTATTATAAAAGTCTTGTATGCAATTATAAATAGAGCTTTTGAAATTTGATCTTTAAAATGGCAATTTTTTTTTTTTGGCTTCAACTCCAGACATTTTTTGTGTGGGAGAAAAAAAAACTATTTAAATCGTAAATCGATTATTTGTAGAAAAACAAAATAATAAAAAAAAAATCAGGGATTTTTTAAAAAAAAGGCCATATCACTCAGCCCTAGCCCATTTAAATTGTTTGCAACCACTTACCTTCAAAAAATGTAGCAAATCCACTGTACCAATTTTTTATCACATTAAATGGGAACAATAAAAACTTTAGAGACAGTTTTCATAACTTGTGTTTTGAACTAAAAATCTGCCAACATTTTGCAGTCAGCACTTCTGTTTCCGATCTCAACTCCTTCTTATTTCTTTCTTCCTCCATCTCTCTCTTTCCATCACCCACTTCTGCTTTAATTTGGAACTCTCTTGCTCAACGTCGGCTGTGCACAGCTGCGGCTTAGACAGAGTAAAAAGACTGTGGATTTTCCATTTAAGAGTGGGACATTGTCAGAAATGACCAGCTCTAAAGCCACCAGGACTCCAGACTGATTCAAAGCCATATTAGCTGTGACAGAACATCGTGATTAGTGAGGCACGACTTCCAATTATGACTCAGTGGCAGTGCTGAAATGAGTCAACACGTTGATACCAATTAAAACCTGCCATTTCGATGTGTTTTGTCAGACTAATGAACGAATGCATACTTTTTAGTTAACCTATTAATTCAGTTCAAATGATCCAGTCAAATTTGTAGTTAAAGACTGAATGATATAAACTGATCAGTCTGAGTGAATGTCCAGTAACTGATTCATATGATCCAGTCAGAGTGAATCTCCACTTAATGATTAATTAATCCAAAAGATCCGAATAACAGGCAAACAATTTACAGATTTCAAGTGATACAGTTAGAGAGAGATGCTGTATCCCAGTTTGCATACTATCCGTCCTAAATAGAATTTGAAAATAGAATTCATATGTCCCAAACCATAGTGTGCTGAAAAGAGTATGCCAAAGGTTCCCGGAGTGTTTACTCTCTTTGGTAAAAATGTAAAGGGTAGAACAGTCCATACTCTAACCACTAATATTGCCTACAATGCATTGCACATTGGATCTGAACTTGATTAGAACTACAAACACAAGTAAAAAGTGTAAATAAACTACAAAAATGGCAGACAAGCGAGACCAGCCGTCAAAGGTGTCAGTAAAGTTGTTTGAATGACTATTAATTAATATCTAGCCAACTGGAAAATTTTTAAATTGTTTTCCGTGTTACACCTGCAACAACGTGAACTTAACTAAATATATGTTTGGAGATAAACTTCTGAATGCATAATTATCCAAAAACCTGAGGTGATTTCTTTGCAAGAAAGAGAAAAAAAAGTACACAAAAGTACACTTTTTCATTCACAAAAAGTACATTTATGGCGTAGTATAAGTATGCAAATCTGGATGCAGTTAAAGGAGTCTCCACTTAAGGATTCACTGATCAAAATGATTCAGTTAGAACAAATCTCCAGCCAACGACTTACTGATTCAAGTGATAGTCATAGAGAGTTGCCATTTAAAGATTCTAAATGATCTGGTCTATGATCTGATCAAAATGATCTGGTAGGAGTTAATCTCCAATTAATGATTTACTGAACATAGATACGGATAGAAGGATTACTAAATAATGAATTATGCATTATACAAACATTACACATATAATAAAATGTAATATATAAGCTTATATACATAAGTAATAAGATACAATAATAAACAAAGAAGATTGCTTTTATATTAGCTCAAAAAGACTTGGAAAAAAACAATCTTGCACTTTCTCTCCAGCTTGTTTTTCAGCTCCCCGCTGAGTCTAATACCGGCAGTCTAATACTGTATCCCTCACAGGAGTCTGGAGTGCGTCTTTCTGTATCATTAACCTATTTTAAATCCGCTTTCAAAGAATTATCCACTTTTTATAATATTTACCCCTCTCTGCAAACACATGTCAAATGACGCACTCGACTGGCATGCTAGTAAACCATTTCCGCATTAGAAAAAGCTTAATACATAAAACAAATGTGAAATGTAAAATGTAAAAGTGGAGCTGGCTGAACCATTAAAGCTCGTGTATGAGCCATTAATAAATACCAACTGCTGGATCAGTGAATCAAGTCTTATTAAAATTTTTTTTTTAAATAAAATAAAAAAATAAAAAACTTCATATATGTACATTACCCGTCAAAGGTTTGAAATCAATTATTAAATGTTTTAAAAACATAGGTCTATTCTGCTTAAAATTATAGTAAAAATGTGAAAAAACTTAAAATAACTGCTTTCTTATTTAATTTATTGTAGTTTAAAAGTATAGCTTACTTATCAGCATAATTACGTTAGTTTCAGAAGTCTATTAATATTATTATCGGTGCTGAATACAGATATACTGCTATACTTCATATTTAAGCTGCAAAACATTTCTATTAAAATACTTTTATGTTTATCCATCAAGGATACATAAACTTATTCGAGAATGAAAAACATTCAAAATTGACATTTACATAATTTAAATTTATAAGTGATATTTATACTTCTATAAGATATATTTAGATTTAGATCTACATCTTTTTATTTAGAATAAATGCTGTTATTTTGCCTTTTGTTTAATCAAAAACTCCTAAAAAAATAAAAAGTATCATGCAGGATAATAAACATTTTTAACACTGATAATAATAAGAATTACTATTATTATTAATTAAGTACTGATAATAACTATTTATAACTAAAGCAATATATATAATATATTCAATATATTATAATGATTTCTAAAGTATGAAGTGACACTGAAGATTGAAATAATGATGCTGAAAATACAGCTTTGAATAAAATACATATTAAACTACATTTAATAATAAAACTTGCTTTTTGAATAATATTTTACAAAAACAAATAATAAAAATAAATCGACAACTTGCTGCACAGCTTTTTTGTTGAGTTGACTCAACTTTTAACCCAAGTACGGCACTTGACTCAATTTAAGTTGAGTCCACTTTTTACAGTGCACTTTGTGTATTTATGCCCAAATGAACGCAGAATAGTCTATTTCGAAAACCCAGATTTCTGACAGGTAGTGTTTTCTTTTTTTTTCTCAGTGGTGAGTTTTAATCTTGCAGAAGGCAGTACAGTGCAGAGTGAAAGTTCAGCTGTTTGATTGACAGCTCCAGCAGCAGGTGTTTTGGGCTCCAGCTGAGCCTCTGCCCTTCACAGAGCTCCGTCAGGGAGCCTCAGTCTCAGCATGCCGCCTCTCAACTCCACCATTACTCCCTAAACTGGACAGACAGAGCCTTCACGTCAAATCAGCCCAGGAGAGACGGGCCCTGCATGGCGACTAGTGTGTGGAAGGTTCAACCTGTTCCTATTACACACCAGGAGTTCCAAAAGGGAGATTCGAAAGGTTGTCACTGCTTTTTAAAATAGCCCATTTTAGCCAAGTTACAGAGTTTGAAAAACATATTTTTTATTACGGATGCAACCATATTTAAATATCAATTACCTATTAATTTATCAAACTACTCCATAATTAAAAAAAAAAAAACTCAATTAACTATGAATACAGTGAGAAAAAAATATTGATTAATAATATAATTATTAATTAATATCATTATAATTAATTAATAATAAGTCATTATTAATAATGAAGTAACTAGTATGTGATTACAATAATATCAAACAAAGCATCAAATAAACAAAACAAAACAATATTAACATTAAGCATATCAATAATCGTGTAGAATTATTGCAGGGTTTCTGCAGATATCATAATGTAAAATTTAAGACTTTTTAAGACCATTAGGTATTAAATTTAAGACCTATATCACAATATCACAAACAAGCATACGCATAAGGAGATAATGCGAAATCACAAAATTAGAGGCAAAATAATTGTATTCAAATTGAACAGTACAAAAGACAAGTTAGATTGACCATTGTGCAACAGGAAAAAACAAACATCTTAAGGCTGATTTATTCTTTCGCCTGGCGCCACATCGTGCAGTTCCGCTGCCTGCACGCGCACCTCACGAAACGGATGAAGCTTTTACTTGACACATTCGCCGCTGTGATATTCTTTAAAACGACAGGGGGCTGTCAAAAGAAACCCACCATAAAGTCAGAGAGATAAACAGAAGAAGGAAGTTTCTGGAACTACGTTATTTTATTTATATCAACGGTTCCTCACAGGGGGGGTTCCGGCCGACAAGGGAGCCTCAGCGAGCTCTGTGGGGGGGTTGTGTCATATTTAAAAAATTCTTAGCAATTAGGAGAATGATCATGTTGCCTTAGTTCATTTTATACCCTAGCTCAGTGGTCCTCAACCACCGGTCCTTGGATCAATTGGTACCAGGCTGCACAAGGAATCAATAATTATTTCCATTTTATTCATTATCTGAGTCGGCGCAATCTTTTATTTTGAAAAGTCTTTTATTTAAAAAAATGATCATATTCTCTCGCTTACATCTCGGTCACTTGAGTGCCCAAATTTTACCCACTAGCAGCAAAATGAGCAAGTAACAGACACGTTTGGAAAGTTTCTTTGCTAAGGGGGAAAGGATCAGTGAAGCACCAGCAAACTGCTGAGGAAAGGATCCGCAACCCAGTTGTCAAAAAATCAGGTGAATCCAGCATGTCTGTGCAAGAAGATCAACTGATGGAGGACGCAAATGACGGCGGCCTTTTAGGGGCATTCGCATATCGCGTATTTCTAGAGTTTGCCCAAGTTTGTTGTTTTCAATGGAGGTACGTGGCTTGCACGCACAGGTGGCGTGACGTGCTGGTGCCACTGAAACCCACGAGCGCACTGCGAGTCACGTGACAAGAATTGACAGATCCGCTTCAGCTTGTAGGGAATATTTACATTTCGGTAAGACTAATTATCCCAGACAAACTAAGAACACACAAAAACTGCAGTGCTTTGTAAATTTCTTCATAAATAAAACTTGTAACAGAGTGACAGCAATGTTTTGTCAGCTTGTCATCCTCTGAGAAAACGGTTGATGGTCGCCTAGCAACCTACAACCTGCGAAAAAACTAAATTGTTCATATCTGGGCCAGTTCTACCTATTAAAGTTCAACATTAATGACAACAGGACATGGTTTGCTCAACAATTATATATTTTTTTATTATGGCAAGAATAAAAGCAAAAAAAAAAAAAAAGTACTTACTAAAAATTACGTTTTTTTAATATTTTTTTTTATTTAGCCCACTCCACAATTCACACATCACGGTCTGGCTAGAAAAGCTGGGCATCAGTATATTGTAAACCGATAGGTCCATATATTCCTTTTAATTTGTGACTTCATTTTAGTTTGTAGCTTTTAAATTGTTTTAAATTTAAAATTGCAATATACATCAATGTAAAATCTATGAATGGTGGAAAAACATATTCTGTAATATTAAAACCACCTGGGTTAAAACCACTTTTGCATGGCATTGTCCAATGTTTTTGGTTACCGAATTTATCTCTCAGGTTTTTCTAAACTTTTACAAAAACTTTCCTCCTTTCCCACTTCTGTTGCCTTTTCTAGCCAAAAATCATTGGTCATCTGGTTATCCCTATGATCCCAAATGGATGGATTATGAAGATGTCTGTACAGTCGTACCTGGTCAACTCAAATCCTCAAAAAGTGCGGTGCTGCGAGAACTGTTCGCTTGAGTCTCGAAAAAATTTGTGCACTGGTGACGTCACATTCGCCGCGCACACTGAGTTCTATAACAGAAAGCTGACTGGCTATTGCATGTTGGTCTCATTTGTAGTTGTAATACCGCAAAATACATCTAGACGAGGTAAATAAAGAACTACAACACCAAGAAAATCAAGCAACAACAACAAAAAAGAATTTTAATGAGCATTAGATGTAGTGTTACATGGACATCGGGACAAAATAAGACCAGAGAAACATATTTAAGACCTAAAACAGTGAATTTAAGACTTTTTAAGGCCTAAAATTTCAATTTTTAAATTTGAGACTTTTTAAGACTTTTTAGGACCCCACAGAAACCCTGTATTGAATTATTCAGTTTTGAATGACTATGATTACTAATATTATACATATTTAAAAATAATATTAAACAATTTAGTCAATCATTTAAATTAGAATACGTAATAATAATTCATTAATTTTCTTTTTGGCTCAGTCCCTTTATTAATCAAGGGTCACCACAGTGAAATGAACCGCCAACTTGTCCAGATTATGTTTTACAAAGCGGATGCCTTTTCAGCCGCAATCCATTACTAGAAAACACCCATACACTCTTTCACACACATACACTAATGATCAATTTAGCTTCAATTTACCTGCACTGCATGACTTTGGACAGTGGGGGAAACCAACGCCAACATAGGGAGAACATGCAAACTCCACACAGAAATGCCAACTGACCCAGCCGGGGCTCAAACCAGCGACCTACTTGCTGTGAGGTGATCTACTAACCACTGTGCCACCGTGACGCCCCATAATAATAATAATAATAATAATTGCAAGGTACTATATTGAATAATAATTGAAGGCTATTATGAAGCTGCTTAAAATTAAAAGTTTTCCAAATGAAAATATTTAAAATTACTAATCACAACCATATTAATTCTATATTGTTATTTTACCATTTTCTTAGCTGGTTAAAGGCTAAATTTAACATTAGGGACATTACATTTCTAGTGTTTTCAAATATATGTTATACTGTGCATTTCTTTAATTGGCCATTAGATGACCTAAAGAGAAATCTAAATGTAAAAAGGGTGGAAATAAGCATGCACAGTAAATTGTCCAATATTATAGTTACATTGATTCATAAAAAAGCCCTTCTCCACTTTTCCCTGTGCAGCAACATGAGCAAGTTTGGAGGAGATGATATCAGTGCCGTGGAGGCTCAGAATAGTGTCACCATGTGAAAAGGCCACAGGCTCTTGAGCGCAGCACATCCGCAGGTCAACCCCATAAAACAGAGTATCAAGGCTCCCCTGTGCTTCCTCTCTTTTGAGCCGCTGCCAGAGGCGGCAGATTACAGAGACCAGCTTCCTGTTTCTCTAAATAGGTATGGCATCTGCAACTCAAATTCAACATGTAGAACTATAAGTGCAATCTTCTACTTATTGTATGCTGCTATATGTCGTTTTTCGTGTAAAAGTCAAATGCCCTGGCCTGGTTGGAGGTAGAGATCTGCGCAGGACTAAATTTTGAATCCTGCTCCCGCCTGCACCAGCCAGGTTTTAGCCCGAACCCGACCGCTCCCGCTTATATTAAGAATTTATTGTCCCGCTGCCCGCCCCGCCCCGTTTTCTGCCCGCCGCGCCCGATCCCGCTAAAGAGCGGGGGAGAACAAAACCGAAAATCCCCCAGCGCGCGCACTAACACACACACAAGCACCAAGCAGACACACAGGCGTTTGCTGTTATATCAACTCAAAGGCTTGTAATACCATGTATCAAGTACCAATGTAATACCAAAAGGTTTTTTATAAAGGTATATAAATACTGAATCGTGCCAGCTCCGGGCCGCAGCGCACATTACTCTCGGGCCGATTCGGGAAGTGAGTCCACAAGCATCTGAGTGTATTTTGCTTTCTGGGAAAGCTCTCTCTCTCTCTCTCTCTCATTCGCGAGCGCGCACTAACATACACACACACACACACACACACACAAGCACACACACAGGCAAAGCTCGCTCGCTCGCTCGCTCTCTCTTTCTCTCTCTCATTCGCATAGCAATATCCGCGATATTGCTAGACAGCCCGCTCCAGTCCCAAATTAAACCCGTTACCGACCGCTCCCGCGATTTATTCGGACATTTATTCCCGCGCCGCAGAAATCTGGTCGGGTCCTGCGGCGCCCGCGGGACAGCCGCGGGAATGCAGACCTCTAGTTGGAGGTGTGCCAAAGCGTGGTACACTTGTAGTGTGAGTGCTAAGCAAAGAAACTGAAAACATGACTTTCACTTTTAAGGGACTATTTCAGTTGGGTTTTATTACTTTTCAATAAACTGTCATAGTTTAGGAAAGATGGAAACCCCTCGCTGTATATCAGCTGCACCGTCAGCAAACCTCCTACAAGAAGCCTTTTTTTTGGAGTCAAAAGTGGTAGATCTGTTTGGCAAAATACTTGACTGCATGTCACTGCATCCCAAATGACTAAAATGATATAAATACATCATTGATGACGCAAGCGTACTCCAGCTCGGAAGGTTAAATGCAGTGTGAGTGCAGGCCATTGGGAGAGAGGGGAGAGGGAACAAGTAAGGATTGGTTGGGTTCAAGTCAACTGTATGTAGTGTGAGTATGCTCTAATACAACAAAAGATTGTATTACTAGAGATATTAATTCATAAAATACAACGACAGACAACAAAGTTTATTTTAAAAAAGAGCTTTGAATATAAAAAAAAACAAATCAGCATTACAGCTATGGCCATACTAGTAGTTACAGATTTCTAGGAATTAAAATTAACCTTCTAGAAATGTTTGCTTTTGTAAGCTGCTTAGAACTCCAAATATTCTTTTCTAGAATTGTCTTGAAAACTTTGCTCCAGCTGGTAATATCATAAATTAAATCTTTTTATTGTTGATTACTCAGAACTTTTTAAAAATTTTATTTCAGAAGTTGAAAACAACCAACTTCAAAATGTAGGTTCTGGAATATTTACTTTTAAAAAAAAAAAAAATTCCTCAATTTTCTTTTTTTTTTCTTCTTTTTTTGGCAGGCTGTTTAGAAAAAGAAAAACCCCTGAAGTTATTTACAGCAATTTACAACACTTTACTCTGGAAAGGACTATCATATAAGAATATAAGAACTCCCATTGGTTCTTGCCGATTACATAACAGAACCTTATAGAGTTTGTTCTAATGGCAGGCTTTAATGGCAGAGCGATCCAAAACTTTGCTACACTTTCGAACTAGAGTTGATGGAAGGTGGTTATGTAATACAACACAGGAGTTCAATTTAGGAATAAAAAACAAACAAAAAAGGAATGTCCTATAAAATTTGGCTCTAAATGATAAACATCTAAACTACCAATGATTGATGCTTTCCAGAAATGTTTACGTTGCTGTAAAATAACTTTCAGAGTTCAATTGAACAGTCTGAAACAGCCTATAAGAGCAAACTTTAAAGCAATTTAGGCTTTAAAGGAAAATACACAAAACACATGATGTGACATGACTGAAGCACCAAACAGGACAGTTGGAGTAAACATATTCATACTGAAATGTTACTTTCATAACTCGTTTTCTTACCACTGTCATGTTTGTTGTGTGTTCATTTGGTATTGATAAAAATTATATATTTGCGTAAATGTCACCATCATCTGTCTCAGTGGCATCAGGATGTTAACAGTGTAACACACCATTTAAAGTTTTCTACCCCAAAAGAAAAAAGAATATAACACTGGAATGAGTTTATCAAGATCTTTAACATCCAGCAAACCTGTCTTATGCCATCTCATTTTAGCTCAGACTTTAAGAGGCTATCTGTCTGACTGTAAGCTGATGCACGGTCTTGCTCACGCAAAAACCAACAGTGAAATCTTTTCATTCAAGAGCAAGCCGATTAGGTCAAATGCAGAAAAATTACGCCTGTATTAGTCTCTTTCTTTGTTAGTTCCCACGATCCTATGATTAATATAAACCCTAGAGCTTTAAAGAAGTGTTAAAACTTTTGGTCCCAAAAGGCCTGTGCATTCCAATAGCGTTATATTAAGAGCTAAAGTGCTATTGTCCATGTTTTAAATTAACCTGAAAAACATGATGGAAATTACATTTGTTTATATGAATAAAGCCAAAATAATGGCAAAGTAATCTTAATAACAACTGCTAGATGTCAAATGTGTATATTCTCAACAGCAAAATGATGTTCAGAATTATACAACTAATATAAAGAGCATGCTGCATCTTTTTTATTATTAATTAGATGTGCACAATACACTACTTTTATAGGGCCACTTTTGCATTTCTACAAACATGACTTTCATTAAACTTATTCAAATAAAATATTTTTTTTATGATTTAGAATATAATATATTATTATTGTTATTATAAATTAAATAATTTATACACCACCACTAATAATACTTATACAATACAATACAATAATACTACTGAGCAATACCAGCATTATGAATGTGACACTTTCTGTAAAAACTTAACACATAAATTCACAGTGAAAGTACAGTTGAAGTCAGAATTGTTAGCCCCTCTTTGATTTTTTTTTTTTTTGTAATATATTTTCCTAATTATGTTCAACAGAGCAAGGATATTTTCACAGTATGTCTGATAATGTTTTTTTTTTCTTCTGGAGAAAGTATTATGTTTTATTTTGACTAGAATAAAGGTATTTAAAAAAAATTTTAAACACCATTTAATGGACAAAATTTTAACCCCTTTAGGCTAATTTTTTTCGATATCTACAGAACAAACCTTTGTTATACAATAACTTGTTTAATTACCCTAACCTGCCTAGGTAACCTAATTAACCTAGTTAAGCCTTTAAATTTTACTTTAAGCTGTATAGAAGTGTCTTGAATATTATCTAGTTGAATATTATTTAGTCATCATGGCAAAGATAAAATAAATCAGTTATTAAAAATGAGTTATTAAACCTGTTCTGATTAGAAACTTGTGGAAAAAAATCTTCTCTCCGTTAAACACAAATTGAGGAAAATAAATAAATAAGGGGGGGTAATAATTCTGACTTCAACTGTACATTTAAAACCATTTCCATAATTAATATTAATAATATCAGCTATATTTAATAAAAGTTAAGACATTATAAATAAACTAACAAATGAGTAGTTATTAGTAGTTCTATACTAATAATTTTATAGAAGTTATATAGATATAAACCTATTTATTTAATGTTTAATTTATTAAACATAACAGAGGGCTAATAATTCTGACTTCAATTGTATATGTTAACATTATATTGAAACATCTGTTTATATTTTCCAACAGCACATACCAAGAGTTATGGGATCAGAAAAATATCATTTGAAGAAAATGAAGAAAATAAACATGCGTTATGTATGTGACAAAAAAAAAAGTATGCAAATTTACAGTCTACAACATACTTTGAAGAAATTATGTAAATAAAACTGCACAACCCAAAAGAAACATTGCTTATAAAAAAGAAAGAGTTGAACATAAATCCCTGGTTTTATTTTGACATTTTTTGCCTTTTTGAGGAAAAAGCTTCATTGTGGATGTGACGCCTCTACGTTATGGATGTGACATCTCTCCATTATGGATGTGACAGATGTGAAATGGCACTTATTTGACTTTGGTAAATCAAATATAATTGTTCAAAGCACTGACAGAAACATTTAAAGTATTTTTACAGTACTGTAAAATACAAGCTTGCAAAAACAACATAGACAGTGTTTCGTTATTATTTTGGTTGAAACCTAATTTCTATATGGCAGGGTTAACACTAGCATGGAATTGCTCTAATATTTAACTTTCTGATATTGGTCATAATAGTATGAAAACGTGTACACATATTTAGAATGTAGAACATTGAGGAACAAACACAGTCATCTGAAAATAGCATGGAATCCCAGTTTTCCATTCCCAGAAAAGATGTTAAACATGACACTTAAGCTCAGACTACAGCATAACTTTCCCCAACAGTAGACAGGAACAGAGAGTATCAGCAAAACCCGGAACAGAGTTTTGGACATCTCTAAGATATCACATACACCTATTTCAAAGGTGTGAAATGAGTGGCTAAATTTAGCCTATACCAAAAAAAGATTGGCATCTCCTTCTGATTGCTTCCATATGCTACAGTGATGGATAATTGTTAGAAGTGGGGAAAAACAAAAAAACACTGGAAGATCATAAAAAAAAAAAATAAAAATAAAAATGCTAAGGCATGTCCAGAATGCATTGGAACTTGAGCTTTGGGACTGACACCTGACCCCATTTCTGCCTCGAGGGGGTCAGCGTGGGTCAAGGGAATGATGGGAAAGCGTACCGGCAAGAGAAGAGGCGGATGTTTTCCAGCGATGGCTTGGAAAAAATGTAGACACACTTGGATAAGTAAACATGAGAGAATCACCTACCCCATTCTTCCATCACCTCCTCAAAGGTCAGACAGAGGTCAAACAGATCCCTCTTACTGCAAGTTAAAGTCAGAGTGTCTGTTTACTTAAAGTAATCAGGCAGCACAGATCCCATAGTCCTGAGTGGGCGTGAACAACTTTTATCTTAGAATTACGACATTGTCCACAACAGAACAATTTGTGCAATTGAGCATTTCCCCAACCCAAAGTGCGATTAACAATACAGTAATTTCAAATTTAAAGCAGTTCTTCCTGTGGTATCTGATTCAACAAAGGCTCCTGCTGTGTGACCCTCATAATGACTTCACCTACTTGTGATCATCACTTGGCCTACTGACCCCTTTTTAACCCCATTACTCCAGAACACACCTGTTTTTTCACTCTATATGGTGGAGATCTAATACAAACACAAATATACACTTGGCAGGACTCAGCTACCTAGGCTATTAGATTGGTGTTAACTTAAGTCCACAAGAAATGAATGGGAAATATTAAGCAATATGAGAACACAGAGATGATTTGGGCTACAATCCACAAATCAGCCCCCAAATCTTTGTCTCCTCAACGGAGTTCATTTGCAAGTGAAAACCACCTCAACAAAGTTAACATCTCAAAACTCATCCACTTTCCATTGGATGACTAGTTTGTCATCCCTCCCTTCCCTAGACCGCATGAAGGGTGATAATTTGGAAGCATTTAGTTTGTCTAGCCAGATTTCAGTCCTAATTATTACCCGTGTCTGTGCTTCATACAATTTCTATGCATGATGTAAGCCAGGGGTCATCAATCTCGGTCCTGGAGGGCCAGTGTCACTGCAGGATTTAGCTCCAAATTGCTTCAACACACCTGTCTGGATGGTTTAAGTATACCTAGTAAGACCTTGATTAGCTTGTTCAGGTGTGTTTGATTAGGGTTGGAGCTAAAATCTCCAGGACACCGGCCCTCCAGGAACAAGTTTGGTGACCACTGATGTAAGCCCTCAATTATGTGTTAGTATGCGATAGTATTCATTTTGATTCGCAAAATTGACAAATGGGACATGGTTGAGTGGTATGGAAGTGGAGTGAGCAATAATCACCTGTGTATACCACACTGGTCCCAAGTCCTACAGAGGAAGTGCCAGATAGGATGGGCTATGCCAGGGGTCTCAAACTCAATTTACCTGGGGGCCGCAGGAGGCAAAGTCTGGGTGAGGCTGGGCCGCATAAGGGATTTCACAAAAAAAAGTAATCAAATGTCATCATTAACAGTTTTAATTATTTCTTCTGAACATGAAGTGTCCTGAACATTAATAGAACATTGAGTGAAGATTATGAACAGTTCTTCTGAACATGGTATCTTTTGCCTACTTCTTACTGCCAGAGACTTGACGGCGCTTCTTCTCACAAATCTGAACCACATTTGGCTTTAGAGCGGAAGCAGTTGAGACCCTCAGTATGGCTTGAAGATGATCATCATTAAGTCTAGACCTGTACTTTGACTTATTGAAGTTCAAGGTGGAGAATACTTTCTCACACAAATATGTGCTCCCAATAAGGCCAAGTCCTAGGGAAAAAAGTGGGGGAACTCACTCAAAACTTCCATTCCCTCACCTAAAAAAAAGGCGTATATATGTATAAATAAAACACCCCCACCCCACTCCAGTCACATCAGTCTGTATCTACCTATAATATATATAAGACAGGGCTCGAAATTAACTTTTTTACTTGGTAGCACCGGTGCTCCCAACTTTAAATATTTAGGAGCACCAAAATAAATTTACGAGCACCCACCAAAAATGATGGAGCACCGCTGCAAATTGCTTTTTAAGGGATTTATTGTATTTTAAAACAACATCAATAGGACTGACAAAAACCAGAAACAACTATCTAACTAATGCTGCGAAGACATTGATATTTGTGTGCAATAATTCCAAAATGAATGTCTAATAATTATAGAATATTAATGATGATGAAAATGACAATAATAGTAAAAATGAATTACATTTCTCATTATGATACTGCCTTGAATGTGCATGAATGTAGGTTATCTGCTATAAAAAGTCTGTTACTTTATGAAAAATAATTGTATAGTTTGCATCAAACAAAAATGAAGCATTGCAGTAAGAAATATTTATTTTGTACTGCTGTTTTTATATGCATGTCAATTTAATAAATAATATTTCTGCTACAAAACAAACAAAAGATTATAATAAATCATTCAATTCAATGATGAAAGCTGCAAAGCAGTCATCAGTAAATAAATAAAAAATAAAAATAATATACACCTCAAAAAAGAATAGACAAAAGAAAGAAAGTAAAGTCTCACTTCTATCACTCTTTAAAAGATTTGGTTTCAGTTTGTGTCAATTTAAAGGTTCAGTCTGAGATGATCTTCATTTTTCTGTGTTAGTGGAAAAGCTGGCGAGTCAGCCGACCCAATTTATGAGCAGGCAGAGCAGGATTCTTGCGGTGACCACCGGCGGAATACCGCTGTTTGTTATGAGACGCAGTTTCAGTGTAAACTTGGTAAAGGCGAGCTTCTTTGGCGATGATATGCACAGTATTAGATTTGACTTTTAGTGGACATTTGCGCTGAACACGCAGTGAATGCAACGCATGGAGATTCGGGCACCTTCTCCATGAAGCGCGTACTCGATTGATCTCAGCTGGTGGATCATTATTCACCACGTGACGTGTCATGATCGCTCTCATCTGCACCTCAATTTTAGGTGGGGTTTGCAAACCTGTGTGCTTTAAGTTTTTACTCTTCTGCCGTTGCATTTCCCGTGGTCCTTCCCTGTCATCTGACAGCGGAATACCTTGAGTGATTGACAGCTAATATGAACCAATATAGCGGCAGGGAAGAGCGATTCAGCACGTTTTTACAAAAAATCAAAACAGGTCGCACTACAACCATTATCAGCAGCCGCACTAATGCTCCCAAATATATTATGAGGTCGCATAGATTAATTTTCGGGCGCATATGCGACCAAAATGGTCGCAATTTTGAGCCCTGTAAGATGCAGGCTGTAGCTAAGTGGCAGGCAGGGGCGGGAACAGCTTACCTTGGTTCTTCCCGCCCGTCACAGCGTCTAACAAAGGGGCGGGGTGCGTGGTGACGTCACCGGCATCCCCGCTCCTTTGTTTACACGGCGGGCGGGGAATGCCAGTGACCGCTGTGTACGGATAGAATCAGCGGAGCGGGAAGCGCTCTCTCTCCCCGCTCCGCTGATTCTGTCAGTGTACAGCGGTCGGCGCGGGCCACAAAATATTGCCCCGAGGGCCGCAAATGGCCCGCGGGCCGCGAGTTTGAGACCCCTGGGCTATGCCATGGTTGCTTAATGCAGGTACACTGGAGCAACTTGCCAGATACAATCACTGGTGTCATGAAGGGACGACTGCTGTCCACAATGTGACACAAGGGTCACTGCTGTTTGTCAGATGCCCAAGGTTTGTTTCCATCAACTGTCATAAGGAGTTGCAGAAAGAGCAAAGGAACGGAAGCCTCTTTGTCGGGAACCAGTAATTGGAAGAGCAGTCATCATCCAACAAAGGTTTTGTATCAATCCAGCAACTGGTGTCCAAGAGGCATAGCAAGTGTGGAGTATCAGGTGGAGGAAAATTATGTTTTTTTTTCCTTTCTGTCTTTTGCCACTCCTTGTCTCTCGTTTTTTTTTTCAAATGATATTTTTACACCTTTAATTTGACAGGAGAGTAAAGCATATAGACAGGAAAAACACAGGGAGCAGAGAGAGGGGAACAGAGCTTACCAAGGACCTTGTGCCAGGAATTGTACTGGATTGACTGAAAGCTCTGCAGAGCTACATGTTGGAGCTCTAACTCTTCTGTCTTTTATACCACCTCATCTGTCTTTTACACTAGGTGACATGGCTGAGCGAATCTCAAGGGCAGGGCAGAGACCAATAGGATTGGAGTGATTCTGGTGGCAAGAGTGGTAATAAGCGTTACCCATGTGCCACATTAGACTTGAGTCCCACACAGTAGCTCAAAAGGGATAAAAGAAAGAGTGGCAACAATGGTCCATGCCATTTGCTGGGACATTTATGATGCTCTTTTGATTACATTTATGAGTTGTTCATCCACGAGGCATTGCCACTAAACTCTAAACTATTTAGTTGTTTTTATTTTACGATTAAATATTGTTTATTGTTTGCCAGTTTGTATCTTCTTATTTTTCACAAAGAGAGTCTCGCATTTGACCTCAACAAATCTGGTAGAGCAAAATTAAGAGAATGAGGACAGTGTCAACTGTCCAAAACACAGTGAGGACATTGCAGGACATATGACTTGTGTCGTGCCAGTCAATTCTAAAAGATTCACATCCTGTAATTTGATTCTGGCTAATCTTATTGATCCATGCAAAATCAGGGAACATCAGTGAAGCGCTTGTTAAGTGTGTTTCCTAACTCATTGCCCTCACATGAGGTAGTCTGTAAATAGCACAAAGAGACAGAGGCAGAGCGAGTGGGATGAATGCAGTGTTCATGAGAGATGTGGGGGAAGCAGAGGTGAAGCAAGCAACCAATTTCCCCTCCAGCAGTGGCGCAGGTTTCTAAAAATACAATCATGCAATGGCTATCGAAGAAGAGATAATGAGATTTCAGAGCGCTGTAGTGTCTGAATATGCTAACTCGAGGTCTAGAAAACGGTCACGAGTCAGGATGTCAAGAAGATAAAAAGGTATTAGAAATTGGAGTCTGGTAATTATGTTAAAATACTTAATCATTATACATTTTTTTGAAAGAGTAAAACACTGGTCGTTTTCTTAATTAGGACTGTTTTCCTCAAGTGAGCTATTCAATACAAAGATTTCTTTTTTTCAGACAGCTAAAGATTAATTCAGTGCGATCTGCAATACTGTTTACTCAATCTACAACAAAAGGATTCTGCACACAAAAAACAACTGTGAACAGTAAGGTTTTGAGTCTTATATCAGGTGTTTTTTTTTTTTAATATAATTTCTTAATACCCAAGGCCACTAAAATTAAACTTGTATCTTATGGCTTGTTTCCACTGAGTGGTACGGTTCGGGTCGGTACGAATCACCTTTATCAGGCTTGCGTTTCCACTACCAAGGGTACCCTTTTTGTGGGCGTGATGTACGACAAAAAGTTTAAGTCGATCTCATTCTCGCTCGAATAAATGTCTACAGTAAAGCCGTACAGGTCGTTCACATATATGAGAAGCACTTCTCACAAAACGGGTGCTTTAATCATAAAAAATACTTGTGTATAAATGTTTATTAATAACTTTTCTGTGAACAGGATTTGATTATAGCTGCACATCAATGGCAGTGCGAAATAGCTTACTGCAACATCTGCAATCATATAAAATAAATAAATAAATGAACATATATGAACTCATACAGACCCTTACAGTCTGCGATATGTTACCAACTACAGAAGAACTACACATAGTATACATTTAGTCCTTATTTGAGTTCAAAAACAACACGCACACAGCCCACAGTCAGTGCAAACCTCTCGTATGTGTCTGTAATCTTCACCAGCACATGTAGCCTCTGTTAAAGGGTAATTTTGTCATTCCGAGTTCATAATAGTCCTAAAGGTGATGATAAACATGGCAATTTGTTCATGATTCAGGTTGCTGAAACAATTTGCTCCTGTGTTTTGTCGGGTTTTCTCCTTTTTTTCTGCATTTGTCCTTTTCTTTCTGAATGGATCAGATGATGGAGAAAAAAGTTTGTTATATCAAATATAAACGCGATCACGAACTCCCTGGAGAAAGCGAAAACCACTCACACTTTTAGCCTTGTAAAACAACAACAGGACACGGCAGCTTTTGTTCTTCTTGGCTTTGAGTCTGTTCATCAAGACAATGACAAGGTTCGTTTGAGCTTGGGTCATCCATGGCTCGTTATTATATGCATATAGTATTTCTATGTTATGTCTTAACTGTGTACTTTAAAAACATGGCGGTTCCTTTGTTTTCATCCTAGCTAGCTCCACGAGATCGTGATGCATCTCTGTAACCAATCAGCGTTCAGTTGCGTGTAGTTCTACCTTTTTGTACCTTTTTTCGTGTTTGGTACCCTTTCATCAAAAGGGAGCCAAAAAAGTGGTACGGTATGGTTTGGTATGCTTTTTGACAGTGGAGACAACGATAAAAGCGTACCGAACAGTACCGTACAACTCAGTGGAAACAGACCATTAGTATCTGTTGTTAGACACAAACTAGACATGGGATGATAACCATTTTTAAGGTATACCAGGGACTGGAAAAGTCAAGGTTTTAAAACTGCCAAAATGTTCAGCTATACCAATCCTATGGTATTTGTAAGTTTTTTTTAATCCTTTAAATTTTTTTGGACAACAGTATCTCTAGCAGAAAACATCTAATGAT